>NC_061118.1:110388521-110688521 GCF_002878395.1 Capsicum annuum | reverse complement strand
ATTCATGAGCTTCATGAGAAGGATAAATCCATGAATGAACACTTTACATACCTGGGTGTATGATTTATTTAAATTTGGTAGAGGAAAGCTTGACTTCTGGACTTGGGATTAAAAACCTAGGGTTTCTTGTTCTTGGGGATTGATCTCTGAGAGAAAGCCTAATTTGGTGTTGTAGATAAATAAAAGAGTTCTGAGCTCCGGGATGGTATAATTAATTGTTATAATTGGTTGGAAAAAACCATAGTTTTATCGATGGTCTATCGCTGGCTCGACGGTCCGTCTATCCTGACCATCAAATTTGGCCAAAACCTAAACTTTCTGCCTCATATGCAATGGTTTGGGCATTGGTCCAATGCTACCATGACTGTCTGTTAGTCCTGTCCATCTCACTTCACCAGAAGTCTGGTTCACTGCCTTAGTTATAATGGCTTGGATGACGGTCTGTTAGCCTGGCCGTCATTTTCGGGAAGTTCCGACAGTTCTCTATAAAACCTCCATAACGTTTTTACTCCGATACAAGATTTGGACAAAATTGGTATCATTGGAAAGCTAATTTAATTTCCCATATGATAAAAAGTAAAAATTGGGAAAACTCTATCTGATTTAAACATTGATCATTTAGAAAGTCATCACTAACTCTATTGGAGACTAGATTTCACTTATAGAAACTTTAGAGTATTACAATATCTCCCCCTGTGGAACATTCCTCCTCGAATGAGCCAGACTAGACTGGGAAAGCTGATAAGACTTATCTTACTTAAGGGAGATGAACATTTGAACATTTCTATATGACTTGAACTTCAGATATACTAAAATCTCATACTCAATATGCATGTCAGACTCATGGATGTACGATGGATAGTCTTCATGAATGCATGACTGAAATTACTGAGAAGCTGAGTTTGTCCTAATGAGAATGCATATATAATGCATGAATATGTGACTGACATAATACATGAACATATGACTAGATATGAAAGGATTTGATGCCAAGTTTATAACTAATATCTAAACATGAAACTTAATAAGATTGAGGAAAGCTATTTCCTAGGGCTAAGTTTAAGTTTGCGAAGAAGAGCTTAGGATACTTGGTTCACATGTCTTCTTCTGTTTCCCAAGTAGCTCTCTCAACGGATTGATTTCACCAAAGAACATTGACTAGAGAGATATCTTTATTCCTCAGTCTTGGAGTCTTGTAGTAAAGAATTTCGACTGGGATCTCTTCGAAAACAAGGTTGTCTGAATGTCTAAGCCCTCTACCTGGACTATAACTTTTGGGTTACCTTTTCACTTCTTTAGCAATGAGGCATAGAACACTGGATGAACTGAGGCTGGATCTGAAGGCAATTCGAGATAATAAGCTACCTTACCGAAATAAATGAGAATTTTACAGGGATTGATATATCAGGGACTGAGATTTCGCTTCTTGCTGAACCACTTCACTCCATTCTTGGGAGAGATTTTCAAGTACACATAATCACCACTCTTGAACTCCATTCTGGATGGGGACAATCTCTATTTCCATCTCTGAATTTCGGCCCTAGACCTCTGGCTGAGGAGGGATCTGGAACGAATAACTTTGGGTAGAATTGACAACGGTTACCACCCTATAACTTAGGCTTATTGAAGTTCAAACTACATATCCTTGCTCTCTTATTCTGCTTCTCTCTCATCTTAATCTTTTTCTTTATTATCTATTGAGCATGGATCATAAACTTGGATATGTCCATATTACTAATCAGTATGCGGCTCTACACTCATTGACCACACTATTATTCGCCCCAGAAAAAAACTTACTCATCTTGGCCCTGCTATCTTCCACAACATTAGGAGCATATCTAGCTAGTTGAGTAAACTTAAAAGAATACTCTTTCACTGTCACGTTTCCCTGCCTGAGGTTGATAAATTCTAACATCTTATCCTCCCTTAGCTATAGGGGAAAGAATCTATCAAGAAAGGCAGTGGCAAACTCCTCTCACTTAATAGGCCTTCTATCTATAGCCCTATCTGCTTTCCACGGTTTGAACTATGTGTGAGCCATATCATGTAATTGATATATAACTAGCTCAGCACTCTCACTAGCAGTAACCCCTATAATAATTGTAACCTTCTGTGCCTGATCAACGAATTCCTTAGGGTCCTTGTTTAATTTAGACACAAAAAAAAATATAGGATTCCGTCGGGTGAAGTCCCGAATCCTAGCTGCGGCAGTGTTGTCCACTGGATTGGCTGAAATAGTAGCTAGCCGTTAATTCTGAGCAGCAACTGAGATTGCAACAGTAGTGAATACAACTCTGAACTCTGCATGGGAGACATTTTCATTCAAGGGATCTTATTAGACGCAATGATGGGCTGACAGATTTTCTTTTCATTTTCTGGGAAGAATTAACTATAAACGAAAATGGAGAAACAGATTAGACTAAGAGTTAAATTTGAGCTCATGCTCACTGGCATGACATGAATACTGAAAAAAGGGAAACTATTCTTAAAATATCTTATAGCCTCCTGTATAAAAAGGTGGTGCCCAATACACCCATGCACAAGACTCTACTAGATGTAGCTTTCAGACTTCCTAGGACACTATTGAACCTTAGGCTCTATTACCAAGTTTGTAACGCCCCGAGTTTGGTACTCAAAATGCCACATAGATCTTATGACCCCAAAGGTCCTCAAGCTAATCCATGACTTATATCTATACTGAGGAGTGGATAACATACTTTATAAATATGGAAAAAGGATAAAAGGCCATAAGGTTTAAATATCTGATAAAATATAACATCATGAAATACGGTATCATCATACCAAAACTGAACTAACTGTCTGAACATGCTAGTATGAAAGCCTATAAACTGTCTAAAAACTGTGGAGTTGATGGGACATATCCCCAACTAACTCTAAAGTGATGAAATAATAAAGTAATAAATAATCATGCTATCCTTGAATGTTGAGGACTCACTGCTAGTCAAGCTACAGAAAATCTGATCTACTAACGATGCTCTAGAGCTCCTACTTCTGAACCTATGGTAGAAAATTCCATAGTGGAAATGCGTTAGTACAGTTGAATGTACTGGTATGCAAGCGAGGTAGGCTGAATGCAAGGGTTCATATGCATGAATAATACTAACTGACTGGATAACATGAATGTGAGAATAAATCTATGAATACAAGAACTATAACTAAGATCATGACATCACTAAATCTGAACACTGATAACATAAGTTTCATATAACTGATATACTATAATCTGAATGACTATGTCGGACAGTCCTATTTCTGATGGAACTAGCTAACTGGGTGGCTGTATCTGAGAGTCATAAATTCTGTAGAACTATCTAAGTTGTATTACTGAGACTGAGATTGTAACTATGGGAAGTAGTCATCTAACCGACATGCCCCAAATGAGATAATATAATTGAGTTGAGGTCCAATCTATAACCCCAATTGGAAGGGTGTCAATACCATGCCACTGGTAAGGAAAAGCTGTGAGTAATCCCTTATCTAATAGGTACTCTAAGGAGAACGGTGGGACCCTCATCTAATAGGTTTAGTCACCTCATCAACCATTAGCTAACAGGTCAGATTTCTTAACCTACACTAGCTACGTAGTTCTAGAGCGCAAAGTTTCTTCTAAGAATCACACCTTATACTCACAGGTGAGTTCCCATCCTTAGGCATACTCAATGTTTAATCCTAATCCCATCTGATTAGACACTGAATTAGTTATATTGAACTGATTAGACTTGGTTTCTTGAGTTTCATTGACTGACAGAATATTACCGAGATATTATAACTGATTGAGATTACTGAGATTACTAAGATTACTCAGTTTTCTTGATTTATGAGACTCACTGAATTCTACTGAACATGGCTTCCCTGGGAGTATCTTGAAAACTGATAATGGTTCTAGGGAGACAACTAAATTGTTCGGTACGAGTACCCCCAGGACTCGATAGCATGAAACTGATAAACATGACACTTCCTGGATTCACGACCATAATCAACAATCCATAATACAATCACTGGGGAATTTCATGAGGCACTTCATTATCATGGTTTGGTATATAAATTGGAATTCATATAAACATGTCATAATTTCATCTGGCTAATCTCATGAACAATCCATCAAATAATTTCAATGCATAATAATGACATAGAACTCATTTTGAACGTAAGCGTAAAGCATGGGTTTATCAATTTGGTCATAATTGAGTCTTAAAGCATGATTCTTATTCTTTTTGGAATTTTATCTAACACATTGTATGCACATCCTTAGGCTTAGGCATATACATTAGCTCATAGATCATAGTTACTTTAATCAACTCAATTTAAAAATTTCCAACCTACATACTAGCATAATTTCATGAAAATTATATAAAGCCTCTAACTTGGGATTTATACAACCACAACAACATAATTAAAACCAACTCAACACATAGAAATCAGAATTCATGAGTTTAAAATGGGATTCTTAAGCTTCATGGGTGAAATAAACCCATGAATCAACACTTTACGCACCTGGGTAGGTGATTTCTTGAAGGTTGGTAGAGGAAAGTTTGACTTATTTACTTGGGATTAAACACCTAAGGTTTATTAGTGTTAGGGATTGATCTCTGAGAGAAAGCCTAATTTGGTCTTGTGGGTGAATAATGAAGTTATGAGCTCTAGTATGGTATAATAGGGGTTAAATGGGTAGAAAAGGACCTAAATACCCTTTTACAAATGGCTTAAAATCACTGAAGGGAATATGAAGATAGTTTAGGCGATGGTCTGTTACTTTCCAGAACCTAAATTTCTACCTCATCTGCAATAGTTTGGGCGACGGTCCATCGCTATCTCGACGGTTCATCAATCATGACTATCGCACTTGAAAAAAATTGGGTTCACTGCCTTAGTTACGATGGCTTGGGGGACGATCCGTCGCTATCTTTATGGTACATTAGCCTAATCGTTGATTTTGGGCAGTTCTAATAGTTCTCCATAAAACCTCCATAACTTTTTCACTCTAATACCGGATTTGGATAAAATTGGTATCGTTGGAATGAATATTCAATTTCCCATATGATAAAAATTTGAAATTGGGGAAATTTTATCTAATTAAAACATTAATCATTTAGAAAGTCATTACTAACTCTTCTTGAGACTAGATTTAACTTAAAGAATGTTTGGGGTATTACAATATATCCCCCTTGGGAACATTCATCCTCGAATGTGTCTGACTAGACTTTGAAAGCTATTAGATTGATCTTACTAAAGGGAAATGAATAATTGAACATCTCTATATGAGTGGAACTTCTGATATAGTGAAATCTTATACTAAATATGCATGTCTGATGCATGGATATGTGAAAGATTATCTTAATGATTGCATGACTGATATTGCTGAGAAGCTGAGTTTCTCATGATGAGAATGCATATCTGGTGAATAAATACGTGACGGACATAATACATGAACATATTACACAATATGAAAAGGTATTTGATATCAAGTTTTTAACTGAAATCTGAATATGAAATTGAATAAGCTTAAGAAAAGCTATTACCTTGGGCTGAGTCATAATTCACAGAGAAGAGGTAAGGATACTTGGTACACATGTCTGCTTCTGTTTCCCAAGTAGCTCCCTCAACGGAATGATTCCACCAAAGAACTTTGACTAGAGGGACATGTTTGTTCCTCAGTCTAAGAATTCGATAGTCAAGAATTTCGGTTGGATCACTTCAAAAGAAAGGTTGTTCTTAATGTCTAAGACCTCTATCGAGAATACAACTGTTGGGTCACCTATGCACTTCGTTAGCAAGGAGACATGGAACACTGGATTAACTAAGGCTAGATCTGATGGCTATTGGAGCTCATAAGCTACTTGCTGAAATAACTAAGAATTTTGAAGTGACTGACATATCGGGTACTGAGCTTTACCTTCTTGCCAAACCATTTCACACCCTTCATGGGAGAGATTTTCAAGTACATATAGTCACTAATATCGAACTCAAGATCCTTTAAATGCACATTTGCATATGATTTCTATAGGCTATGAGCAGCCCAGAGTCTTTCTCTGATCAACTAAACTTTCTCTATGGTATCGAATACCAGGTCATGCCATACTACTACAACCTCACCCACTTCAAACTAACCAATAGAAGATCTGCACCTCCTACCATAGGGAGCTTTAAATTGAGCCATCTAAATACTCAAATGATAGTTGTTGTATGCAAACTCAGTTAGAGGAAAGTGGTCATCCCAACTCCCCTTGAAATCAATTTTACACCCCCTTAGCATATCTTTCAAGGTCTGAATAGTCCTTTCTACTTAACCATCTGTCAGAGGATGGAAGGCTATAATTAGGTAAAATTGGATACCAAGACCCTTCTGGAATGCTTTCCAGAAGTGAGAGGTAAAATGGGTACCACTATCTAAAAGAATAGACAACGAAACATCGTGTAAATTGACCAACTCTATGACATAGAGTCTGTTGCAAGACTCAGCTGAATAAGAGGTATGGATCAGAATGAAATAAGCTGATTTTATCATCTTATCTACTATGACCAAAACTAAATCATGCTAATGACGAGTCTGAGATAAACCCCTCACAAAGTTTATTTTCACTTCTTCCTACTTCTAAGTAGGAATATAGAACTCCTGCATGGACCCATAAGGCTTCTGAAGCTCTATCTTAACCTGCTGACATGTAGAGCATTTATTCATGAACTCTACAACATCTTTATTTATCCCACTCCACCAATAGATCTCTCATAAATCTAGGTACATCTTAGTGTCCCCTGGACAAATCAAGTAGCACGCACTATGCCCTTTTAGCACGCACTATGCCCTTTTGCAAGAATTTATCGCCTCAAGTTATCTACACTTGGAACACAACAAACGACCATGACAACGGAGAGCACCATCTCTCCTTAAGATAAAACTTCTGCATTCTAATCTCTGATCGACTCTTTTAACTTACCAAGAGTGGGATCTTAATCTTTATTTTCTTTCACCTCAGATACTAGAGATGATTTTCAACTTGTCTGAACTCATATACTGCCTTCTGCAGAATCAACTAAGTGGACACCTTGTCGGTCAAGCTGATGGACTTCTATAGACAGCCTACTGAGAGCATCAGCCATTATATTGGCCTCGCCCAAATGATAAATGACCATCATGTCACAATCTTTAAAGAGCTCTAACCACCTTCTCTGACAGAGGTTAAGATCTTTTTGAGAGAATACATGCTAAAGGCTTTTGTGATTTGTGAATACATCTATATGAATATCGTATAATAAATGTCTCCAATTATTTAAGGCAAAAACTACGCCTGCTAACTCAAGATCATGACTTGGATGATTCTTCTCATGGGGTTTAAGCTATCTGGAGACGTAGGCTTTGACCTTACCATGTTGCATGAGGGCACAACCCAAACATACTAGGGATGCATCATAGTATACTACGAATCCATCTGAACTGTCTGGAAGAGTCAAAACTGGACCTAAGGTGAGTTGAGTCTTGAACTCCTAAAAACTCTTCTCACAAGGATCTGACCAATGAAACATGACTTTTTTTTGAGTCAATCTTAACGTAGGGGATGCAATAGAAGAAAATCCATCAACAAAACGATGGTAATAGCCGGTCAACCCTAAGAAACTCTTGATATTTGATAGAGAGACAGGTCGAGGAAAATTTCTTACTGATTTAGTCTATTGAGGATCAACTCTAATGCCATCACCAGAAATAATATCACCGAGGAATGCTACTGAACTTATCTAGATTTCCCACTTATAGAATTTGGTGAATACTTAATGATTTTTTGAGAGTCTGTAATACTATTCTGAGATGGTCTGCATGATCATGCTTACTATGGTAATAGACAAAAATAACATCTGCTTACTATGGTAATAGACAAAAATAACACCTATAAATACTATGACGAACATGTCCAAGTAATGCTTGAACAAATGGTTCATCAAGTCCATGAAAGTTGTAGGGGAATTGGTAAGATAAAAGACATGACTAAGAATTCAAAGTGACCATACCAAATTTGGAAATCTGTTTTTTGAATGTCACATTCTCTGACTCTTAGCTGATGATAGCCCGGTCTGAGGTCTATCTTAGAGAAATAACTAGAACCCTGAAGTTGGTCAAACAAATCAGTGATTCTAAGAAGTGAATACTTGTTCTTGACTGTGACTTTATTAAGCTAAGGTAATCAATGCACATTCTGAGAGAATCATTTTTTTTCACACGAATAAAATTGGGGCACCCCACAGGGACACACTGGGTCTAATGAATCCCTTATCTAAGAGATCCTTCAACTTTTCCTTCAATTCTTTGAGTTCTACTGGTGCCATTCTATATGGCGGAATAGATATAGGTCAAGTATCTAGAAAAAGATCAATGCCGAAGTTAATTTCCCTTTCGGGAAAAATTCATGAAAGATCTTCAGGAAAGACATCTAAGTATTCATTCACTACTGGACTGATTCAGGACTGGGAGTTTGGGACCTACTGTTCTTAACTCGAACAAGATGGTAGACATATCCCTTAAATTTAATTTTTCATGCCCGAAGGTAGGAAAAAAGTAGACCTCTAAATGATAATGTACTACCCCTCAACTCTAGGATAGGTTTATTTAAAAACTGAAACTGGACCATTCTATTTTTGTAGTCGATTGTGGAATAGCAGGAATGAAGCCAATCCATGCTGAGAATTACATGAAAAGTAGTTATCTCTAATTCAACTAAGTCTGCTGATATGACTTTCTAAGATACTATAACCGAACAGTTTCTTTATACTCGTCGGGCTATGACAGTTTTACCCACTAGGGTAGAGACTAACAAGGTCTCTACTAGAATTTTGGGATTGACTTCAAAATCAACTGCTATATAGGGAGTAACGAAATACAAAGAATCCCCTAGATCTAGCAAAGCATAAACATGTATATAAAATATCTGTAATGTACTAGTAACCACATCAGGAGAATTGCCCTGATCTTATACATATTGAAGAGCATAGATTCTGTTTGGGCATTGCCCACTGGTAGCATGGAAGAGGTACCCTACTGATTTGATTGACTGAACTGAGCTGGAGGGCGATTATGCGGACCTTGAGGACCTGGATGGGGACAATATTTGTCTTTGTGGAATGGCTTTCCATATTTGAAGCAAACACCACTGCCAGCTCTACAAGTACCCTGATGGTGCTCTCCACATGTCTGTCAAAGAGGATAGGTTTGGGCACTGCTAACACTGCCCTGATACTTTGACCCGGTGCTCTATCTCTGTTGCTATCTCTAAATTTCAGCATTAAAGCACTGGCTAGGGAAGGAGATAGAATGGATGACTTTGGGTAGAACTGAGAATGGTGCCACCCTCTGACTTAGGCTGATTGAAGTTGAAAGTACCTATCCTTGCTCTCTTATTCTGATTCTCTCCCAGTTTAATCTTCTGCTCTTTTATCTGTTGAGCATGGATCATAAGCCTGGCTACGTCCATCTCACTAATCAGCATTGCATATCTGTACTCATTACCATACTTTCATTCGCCCCAGAAACAAATTTACTCATATTGGCCCTGCTATCTACCACCACATAAGGAGCATATCTAGCTAGTTAAGTAAACTAAAGAAAATATTCTTTCACTATTATATTGCCCTAGCTGAGGTTGATAAATTCAAACACCTTAGCCTCCCTCAGCTCTAAGGGAAAGAATCTATAAAGAAAGGCAGTGGAAAACTCCTCACACTCAATAGGCCCTACATCTATAGCCCTCTATGCTTTACACTATTTGAACCATATACGAGCCACATCCTGCAACTGATATGCAGCTAACTTAGAACTCTCACTGACAATAACCCCCATAATATTTGTAACCATCTACACCTGATAAAAGAATTTCAAAGGGTACTCGTATGACTTATACCTAAAAAGGGATGGCAGATTCATTCGAGTGAAGCCCCAAATCCTAGCTATAGTTGTATTGGCCACTAGAATTGCCGGAACAGCACCTAGCAATTCATTTTGAGCATTAACTGAGTTAGCAAAGGTAGCGAATGCAGCTCTGAACTATGCACAGGAGACATGTCTATCCAAGGGATCTGCTAGGATGGGCTGAGGGGCTAACTGATTTCTGTTTCTTCTTTTTAGAGGCATGTTCTATAAACAAAAAAGAAGATACATGTTAGACTGAGATTTAAATTTGAGCTCATGCTCACTGGCACGACATGTATACTTTAAGAAAGTCAACTATTCAAAAAACATCTTATAGCCTCCTGTACATAAATGTGGCGTGCAACACACCCATGCATAAGACTCCACTAGATTAATATTTTCAGATATCCTTGGACACTATTAAACCTTATGCTTTGATACCAAGTTTTTAATGCCCCGAATCTAGTACCCGGAATGCCACACAGTGCTCATGACCATAAAGGACCACAATCTAACCCTTGACTAATATCTATACTAAGCACCATATAACATATTGTATAAATGCAGAAAAAGGCTAAAAAGCCATAAGGTTAAAATATCTAATAAAACATAACATCTTGAAATATGGTATCACCATAAAAAACTAAAATAACTGTCTGAACATGCTAGTCTGAAAGCCTCTAAACTATCTAAAAACTATGGAGTTGATGGGACATATCCCCAATTAACTACGGACTACTAAAATCAGAAAGTAATAAAATACTCATCCTATCCTCGAATGATGAGGACTCACTGTTATTCTAGCTGTTGATCGTCTGATCTATTAAGGATGCTTTGGAGCTCATGCTTCTGAACCTATGATATGAATGCATCAGTATGATTAAATATACTATTATGTAAGTAAGAATAGATGCATAAATATGTGAACTGTACCCGAGATCATGACATCACTATATCTGAATACTAATAACATAAGTTTTGTATAACTGATATACTATTGTCAGAATGACTGTGTCTAATAGTCCTGTTTCTGATAGAACTAGCTGAGTTTCGTACTAAATTGGGAGGTTGTATCTGACAGTCCTAAATTCTGTAAAACTATCTCCGTTCTATTTCTGAGACTGAGACTATAACTTTGGGAAGTAGTCATCTAAATGACATACCCCAAATGAGATAATATAATTAAGTTAGGGTCCAATCTGTAACCCCATTAGAAGGGTTTCAATACCACTCCATTGGTAAGGATGAGCTATGAGTAATCCCTCATCTAACACGTACTATAAGAAGAACAGTGGGACTTTATCTAATAGGTTAAGTCACATCATTAACCCTCAACGAATAGGTAGCATCTTAACCTTCACTGGCCATGTAGTTCTAGAGCACAAGGATTACTCATAAGAATCACACCCTCTACTCGCTAGTGAGTTACAAACCTTGAGCACACTCAATGTTGAATTCTACTCCCAATTATTGAGATCTAATAACTGACTGAGATTATTGAGATTCATGAGTTTACTGAGTTTTCCTGAGTCATGGACTGACTGAATTTTGCTGAACATTGCTTTCCTAAGAGTATCTTGAAAACTGTCTCTAGCTCTAGGAAGAAAGCTAAATTGTTAGGTCCAAGTGCCCCTAGGACTTGATAGCATGAAACTGACAAGACATTAAACGTCCTTATTTCACGACCATAATTAATAATCCATAATACAATCATTGGGAAATTTTATGAGGTACTTGATTATCATGGTTTGGTTCATGAATAGGAATACACATAAATATGGCATAATTTCATAAGGATAATCTCCTGAACAATCCATCAAACAATTTCAATGTAAAACAATAACATAGAAGTCATTTTGAACATAACGGTAAAGCATGGGTTTATTAATTTGGTCATAATTGAGTCCTAAAGCATGATTCTTATTCTCTTGGGCATTTTATCAAACACATTGCATGCACAACCTTAGGCTTAGGCATATACGCTAGTTCATACATCAGAGTTACTTTAATCAACTCAATTTAAAAGTTTCCAACCTACATACTACCATAATTTCATGAAAAGACATAAAACCTCCAACTTGGGTTTCATAAAACCATATCAATATAATTAAAACCAACTCACCACATGCAAATCATAATTCATGAGTTTAAAATGGGATTCTTGAGCTTAATGGGTAAAAAAAAACATATGAATCAATACTTTACATACTTGGGTGGATGATTTCTTAAAGGTTGGTGGAGGAAAGCTTGACTTTTTGACTTGGGATTAAATACCTAGGGTTTTTTTTGTTCTTTGGGATTGATCTTTCAAAAAAACCCTAATTTTGTTTTGTGGATGAATAATGATGTTATGAGCTCTGATCTGGTACAATGAAGGGTTAAAATGGGTGGAAAAAGAACCAAATACCCTTTAAAAATGACTTAAAATTGCTGATAGGAATTGGCAATGGTTTGGGTGATACTCCATCACTGGCTCGATGGTCTGTCGGTCCTGACCATTGTATTTGGCCAGAACTTGAACTCTGTACCTCATCTATGATGGTCTAGGTAATGGCTCATCGCTAGCTCATCGGTCCATCGGTCTTGGCCGTCGTACTTGAACAGAAGTCGAGTTCACTGCCTTAGTTGCGATAGCTTGGGCAATGGTGTATAGCTAGCTCAATGGTCCATCTACGTAACCATCATTTCTAGGAAGTTTTTATAGTTCTCTATAAAACATCCATAACTTTTTTACATCGATACCAGATTTGGTCAAAATTTGTATCGTTGGAAATTTAATTAAATTACCTACATGATAAAAAGTCAAAATCAGGGAAATTCTATTTGATTTAAACATTAATCATTTAGAAATTCATCACTAATATTTTTGGAGACTAGATTTGACTTAAAGAAAGTTTGGGGTATTATACAAAGATGGTATCAGAGCCTAGGTTTGGTGTCATTTGTTTTCAACAAATCTGTGTCAAGTAGAGTCTATTTCATGTGTGTGTATTACTCCACACATATAAGGGAGAGGCTATAAGGCATTTAGAAAAGTTTTTAATTCTTGTGATATACTTTTGAGCTGTAGAGTCTTGGGTTTAGAAATCTCCTATAATTTTTGTTGGTTCTCTTTTCTTATTATGCCTCCCAGAAGATCTAATTCTCATGGAAACTCTTCTGTCTTACTTGAGCTAAATATGGACAGAACTCATCCTACTCATAGAGTTTAGACCCCATTAAGGGTTACTGCTATTGATTTCCCTCGTAGAGGTCCACCGATCCCTAGTGATCCTTCTTCAGCTGGTGGCATCCCTACTTAGTCTGAGTTCCATCATGTTATTGATCTAATGACCTAGTCTATGACATTTCAGTCATGTCAGTTGTATCCTATTAGTGTTGTTGTGGGTTATTCTTAGTCCACTAGAGTTAGCAGTTTATGAGTTTTAGTTATCTGACCATTAATGGCTCTAAGGTTAAGGAAGATCATCAAGGGTTCTTATATAAGATGGAGAAGTTTTTTGTGTGATGCAAGCTACGGGTGTGGAGGGTGTGGAGTTCAATACATTTTAACTGAAGTATGTGGCATATCAGTGTTGTGGGGAGTAGGATCAGTCTAGGGATGATGATGTTGAGTCGGCTTTCTTGGATCATTTTTTGGGCACCTTTCTTGATCATTTTTCCTTAAGATTTGAGGAAGACATAAACTAAAGAATTCATGAATCTAAAATAGGGTAGGATGACTGCAAAAGAGTATGTCCTGAAATTTCATTAGTTCTCCTACTATGCTCTGAAGCTAGTGTTTAGCATGGAGGATAATATCATAAAATTTTCTTTGATATTTTCTCGAGACTTATTGCTGGAGTACAAGGACACTTCAACGAATAGAGAAATGGATATTTTAAGTAATACGGTGTATATATAGTTGGTTAAAGATGTGAAAATGAAAAAAGTTAAACACCTTAGCTTTCGGCCCTTACAAAATTCCTCTAAGTTGAGATTTTGGACATCATTCAAATTGATGTATTAGTTGTATGATGTTGTATGGTTTAGGTTCCTTCCTCTCAGATGTAAATCAGTGTGGTTAGGTTGGTTTTTGTACAAGGTATAATTCAACACCTTTCTAGTCATTAGTTGGGGTACGAATGGTATGTTGCTAAGTCGTATGGATCCCTAAGTCTTGTCCAATGTATTTTGTCTAGTGTATAAGTTTTAAGATACTTCTCATATGTTAAGATATGATTTAGTCATGTGTGGTCATATATTGGTTAGTATGGGGGCCCAAGATGATGCTAAGGTACGAGATAAGTGTACCACTCATACCCTAAGGTAAGGTTAAGGGGGATGGGGCATACCCTCTTACGTGTATATTTTTAGTTTTTAATCTGAGGGTATCACAGACATTTCCCACGACAAAACCCATAAGTCCCCATGTCCTAAAACATGTTGTGGTCTCTCATAACCTACTATTGTAAGATCAAACAATCCTAAAACACTCTCTAAACTCTCTCTTAAGGATTGGGGCTAGGGTTATTCAAAGGTATTCATCTTAAGGCTTAAAAGTCAAGTTGCTTCATTGAATCTTCTTAAATAAGGCTTGTAAATCTTCCCTCCTTGTTAGTTAATAAGTATCATGTGTTTTAAAGTGTGATTATGATTCTTAAATGGTGGATTTTAAAATACAAATTGAGGGTTTTGTTGCATTTTATTTAGTATAGTTTACTTTTGGTTTAACTTCTGTTAATACATGTTTTTAGTGATGGTTTGCACATGTCAGTGCTTGGTAATTATGGTTTAACAAAAAGGTCATGTATTACCCTAAACTTGATGGTTTTTACCATGATTTTGGTCTCGATAATAGCACGCCCTCAAAGTATTTGTGAAATTATCTAAGAGAATAAAATAATCATATGACAGTGGTATTTTGAACTAATGATTGGCCTAATGAATATGAACGATTGGTAAATGGTTTTGTGAACGCCTTACTGGCCATGTAATATATAAATTATAACCTTGTTGGTTTAATTGGTTTCATAGGTTTGACTCTCTAACATTAAATTGATTTATGTCTTCAACTGATATTAGGTTTGATTCCCTAAACTTTGAATTGAACAACTGTGTTTGTTTAATAATGGGTTTGATTCACAAACTTAATTAAATGAATGGTTTATTGATAATGTTAATGACATATAGTATACTTGCAAGTAGTATAGGTATGACGATACAAACGAAATGCCTTTGGAAAGTAGTTGACTAAATAGTTGTTCCTGTTAAATAGTTTTTTAAATAGGTGTTTAAAGTGGGATGTATATCTGGGACATGAATGTGGAGTCCGAAGCACTAACACTGGAAACCATGCTAGCTAGGGTGGGTGTCTTATGATAGGGTGATTTGAGACCCCTGAATATATATATGGATGGGAGGTTCAAGTACCCTATAATACATGAATTGGTGCTTAAGTCACCTTGATTTTTCCCGGAGGTTCAAGTCCCTTATGTAGGCATAAATGGATTTAATATTCACTAGTCCATACGCCTTCATGCACTGGGGCCCTTCCAGCTAGGGGAGTGCTTGGTCCATATAGCCCATGGGTGCCTTGTTATATGACAGGCATGCCACATGCTAGTTTAATGATTTCAAAGTTCATGTTAATCTTGTTCCATATTCCTACATAGTATAAATATGCAGGTATATGTATGTATTGCATTAGTATACTCATATATTTGTTTGCTTAATACTGTTAGTAGAACTTTATCCTTATTCTTGGGTTACATCCTTGTGCTCCAACTACTAATCATATTCGATACTATATCTCCATACGATACAGTTGTTGGTCATACTACATCTCCTACTAAGTGATTAGACTTGGGATCAGCGTGTATTGACTAAAAGTAATGACCTACCATACTCTGGAAGGCCCCATTTATAGTTTTAGTTTTCTATGTTTTCATGGGTTCTTGGACATTGATTTTGGCTATGGTCAGGGGTAGGTCCCAAATGGATGCTATTTTGATTTTGGATTGAGGCTAGGTGGATCTACTATGGATTTGTATAGGTGATTTTGGTATTAGTTTCAGCCTTAGGATTGGTATTAGTATTGGTATTGTTGCTAATACCAATTGACTTTATTTGATTTGTGATTGTTCAACTTTATTATGGTATAGATATGGATTTTGTTATTATTTCAGTTTTGGTCATAGTTCTTTGTTGGTATTGAATGGTTAGACTTGTTTGAGTTGGCCATGGTCATGGACCTATCCCAAATTCTTTGAGTATATAGCTACTCTATATTGGTATATATTTGAATTAATCCAAATTAGGGTATATGATTGGAGGTTAGATTGGGTATCAAGGGTGGTCTCCAATTATTGTTGGACTTATGAAGCCCATTACAGCAAAGCGCTAGTTAGGGTCATGTCAAGTTGGTATCAGAGCCTTAGGTACATAGTTAAGTGGGAGTCCACAAAGTCGTTTAGAGTAAAGTATCTTTAATGTGCCACACTCATAAGGGAGAGGATATAAGGCTTTTATGAATGTTTCACTTTCTTGTTGTTCTACTTCATGCTATAATGTCTATGGTGTTAGATTCTATTGATTTCTATTTGCTTGTCTTTTAGATCATGCCTTGATGATCTTAAGCTCACAAAAACTCCTCTATCCTAACTGAGGACAATATTGATGGAATACTATTGACTCAAGGAATCCATACTCTATGTAGGGGTCTAATAGTTTATCGTCCTAAAGTTACACTAGTTCACTCTAGTCCTACTCAGGATAATGTGATGAATCCTGACTTTCATCAGTTGATTGATATAAGTTCTTAGTTGGTAGCTTCTCAGGCTAAGCATGGCACATTCGCTACTCCATCTTTTGAGGCCACAAGGGTTAGCTAGTTCATGAGATTGAATCCTTTAACCTTTGGGGTGTTAAGATAGAGGAAGATCCCCTACAATTTCCTAGATGAGATGGAAATGATTTTCAAGGTTATGCATGCAACGAATATGGAAGGAGTGGAGTTTTTTGCGTACTAGCTAAAGGATATAGTGTACAAATGTAATAAGGAATAGGATCAAGCAAGGGGTAATAATGATGAGTCATCTTTATTGGAGGATTATCTAATGTTTTTCTGTACCACTTCTTTCATTAGGAAATAAAGGTAGCAAAAATGAAGGATCTTGTTATTATAAAACAAGTGAGGATATCGGTCAAGAAGTATGCCTTGCAATTTCACTAGTTGTCTTGATATGCTCTGGAGATGGTGTCTAATATCAAGGAATAGATGAGAAAGTTTGCGTCAGGACTATCTCGTCATTTGTTCCTTGAAAGTAAGGCTACCTTGATAATCAAGGACATGGATATCTCTAGGTTGGTTATTTATATGCAGCAAGTAGAGGAAGAGAAAAAAAGTACTTTGAGTTTAGTGAGAGGTAGGGAAGAAGGTTAGGCCTTCTAAGCTGAGTAGTAGAGATGGTAGTAATTGGCCAAAGAAAAAGTGAGGGAGTTTTAGTTCTTTCTTTACTACTAGTACTCTTTACCCAAAGTCATTATGTAATCGTCAGTTTTAGCATGATGGTGGGTCTCAGGAATAGGGTGCCTAATCTTATGCTAGTGAGGCTTAGTCAGCTCCATCGCACCCTCCTTATAGATTTTATGGGTGGTCGCATCATGGGTTTTGTTAGGAAAGGAAGAACAAGTGTTTTCATTATGGTCATATTGGTCGCATATAGCATGACTGTCATGTTAGAATGGCTTCTGGGGCTATCAAGATTCCGGCTGCCTCTGTTTCTGCTTTTGGAACCAACACTTGCAAATATTGGTTATACATTCTTGCGTCTTTCCATGATCCTGAGGCTTCACCCAATTTTGTCACAGGAATCTTAAAACTTTTCTCAGATGATGTGTAATATTTACCTGAACCAGGGTCCATTATTTCTTATGTGACCCCTTTTGTGGCTGTATATTTTGGTTTTGGTCCTGAATTTATTTTTGATCCTTTATCTGTATCTACCCAAATTGGTGATACTGTGATTGCTAAAAGAGTCTATAGGGGGTGTGTGGTATCTATTCGTGGTAGAGAAACTCTTGTGGATTTGATAGAGTCAGATATGGTTGACTTTGATGTCATATTGGGGATTGATTAGTTGCATTCGTGTTATGATTTGTTAGATTGTTGGACCCATAATTTCATGTTCAATTTCCCTAATAAGATGGTTATTATATAGGAAGGGGTTCTTTAGAGCCAAGGGGAGGGTTATCTCATATCTTAGAGCCTGAAAGTTGATTTCCAAAGGGTGTTTGTGTCATTTTGTTTGGGTAAAAGATTCTAACTTGGAAGGTGTTTCTCTAGAATCCGTTTATATGGTTAATTAGTTTCCCAAGGTTTTCCCTTATGATCTTTATGGTGTACCTCTCGCTATGGAAATTGATTTTTGGATTGATCTTGTTTAGGGCACTCGTCCAATTTCTATCCCTACTTATAGAATGGCTCCAACTAAGTTGAAGGCGCTTAAGGAATAATTGAAGGATCTATTAGATAAAGGTTATATCTATCCTAGTATGTCTCCATTGGTTTATCCTGTGTTAGCGTAAGAATGATGGTTCCCTTCGAATATGCATTAACTATTGCCAGTTGAATACGGTTACCATAAAGAATAAGTATCTTCCTAGGATAGATGACATGTTTGATTATCTTCAAGGTGGGAAGTGTTTTTTCTAAGAGTGATCTTAGGTTGAGTTATCATCTATTTAAGATTGGGGAAGTGGATATCCCTAAGACCACCTTCAAGACCCGGTATGGTAACTCTGAGTTCCTACAAATGTCTTTTAAGTAAACCAATTCTTCAAGAACATTTATGGATTTGATGAATAGGGTTTTCCATCAATTTCTAGATTTATTTTTCATGTATTCGTTGATGAAACCTTGGTCCATTTTAAAAGTTCGGCAAATCATGGCGATTACAGACCTTGAAGGATCAGTATTTTATGCAAAGTTTTCCCAGTGTTAGTTTTGGTTGAAGACTGTGACTTTTATAGGTCATGTTATCTCTAGTAAGGGGATTATGGTTGACCCACAAATGGTTTGGTATTTATGAAGTGTCCTACACCTGTGACTCCAATTGATGTGCGGAGTTTCTTAGGTTTATCCAGTTACTATTGGAGATTTATGGAAATTTTTCTACTATAGTTGCCTCATTAACTAAGTTTACCAAGAAGAAGGTCATGTTTTTGTGGTCGGATGCATGTGAGGGTAGTTTTGAGAAGTTGAAGGATAAGTTGAATTCTGCACCAGCATTGACCCTGCTCGAGGGTAACGATGGTTTCAAAGTGTATTACGATACTTTTTGTTTTGTGATAGGTTGTGTGTTGATGCAACATGATAGGGAGATGGTTTATGCTTTAATACAATTGAAAGTATGAGAAGAGCAACCCTACTCATGACTTGGAGTTGTTAGTTATTATATTTTCGGTGAAGATTTGGCATCACTATCTCTATGGGGTTCATGTTGACATTTTTTCTAATCATAAGAGCTTGTAGTATGTATTTACTCAGAAGAAGCAAAATCTCAGGCAAAGGAGATGGCTAGAGTTGCTGAAGGATTATGATATTAGTTTTCACTACAATCCAAGTAAGGCAAACATTGTTGCTAATGCTCTGAGTAAGTTATCCATGGGGAGTCTAGCTCATGTAAACGAGGATAAGCAAGAGTTGATGAAGGACATTCACCATTTATCTAGCCTTTGAGTTCATCTCATGGACTATGATGATGGTTTTATGTTTGTACATCTGGTATCATAGTCATCTCTTGTTGTTGAGATAAAGGAAAGTTGATATTGGATCCTAATTTGGTAAAGATTAGGAGTAATGTGGGTCAGAAAAAAGTTGTCAACTTTTTGATTGGTGGTTATGGTATCCTAAGGTAATAAGGTAGGTTATGTGTTCCTGAGGTCGATGGGTTGAGAGAAAGGATTCTAGGCGAAGCTCATAAATCTCATTATGCTATTCATCCTGGTTCTACAAAGATGTATCATGATCTTAAGAAGGTCTATTTTTGGAACAACATGAAATGAGATATGGCTAGCTATGTGGCTAAGTGTATGGTGTTTCAACAAGTGAAAGTTGAGTACATCAGACTCAGAGGTTTTTACCAAGAGATTATGTTACCCGAATGGAAGTGGGAAGTGATTTACAAGGATTTTATTACCGGTCTTCCTCGGTCTTAGAATTAATGTTATTTAATTTGTGTCATTGTGGATAGGATGACCAAGTCCACTCAATTCTTGTAGGTCAGGAGAAGTTAATAAGTTGAGGATTATGCTAAATCCTATCTTACAGAGATTGTGAAGTTGCATGGTGCTCTATTATCTATTATTTAGGATCGTGGTACTTCGTTCTTTTCTAATTTTTGTAAGTCGTTTCAAAAAGTTTTGGGATCTAAGGTATGCCTCAACACCTATTTCCACCTGCAGTTGGATGGACAAGTGAAGAGGATGATTCATACATTGGAATATATGATTCGTGCTTTCAGAATTTGGTGAACAACTAGTGATCTCTAAGAGTTTGCAGCACAATTCTCAGATGCTTTACAATACAAGAGTAAATAAGAATATCATCGATAAACACTATAACGAACATGCCTAGATATTGTTTGAACACTCTGGACACCAAGTCCATGAAGACTACTGGGGTATTTTTTAGCCCGAAGGACATGACTAGAAACTCAAAATGACCATAACTGGTTTTGATAGCTATCTTGTGAATATCACACTCCCTTACCCTAAGCTGATGATAGCCAGATATAATGTCTATCTTAGAGAAGTAACTTGCAACTTGGAGTTGATCTAATAAATCATCAATTCTAGGAAAGGGATATCTATTTCTTACAGTGACTTTATTCAGCTGACCATATCAATGCAAATACGCAAAGAACCATCTTTCTTTTGCACGAGTAGGATGGGAGCGCCCCATAGAGAAACACTAGGCCTTATGAAACCTTTATCTATGAGATATTTAAGCTTCTATTTTAAATCTTTATGCTCGGCTGGAGCCATATGATATGAAGGAATAGAGATAGGTTAAGTATCAAGAAAAAGCTCAATATAGAATTCTATTTCCCTATCGGGAGGTACCCATGGTAAACTTCAGGAAAGATAATACTAGTGAGAATATTTAGGGAATCCTCCTGCTCCTGATGGGATGGTAAAGTATAAAACCAATTTTGGCACTGACCGCCAATGGTACTGGATGAAGCACCCTGAGGAGAAACTAGGCAACGTAGAGAAGTTGGTGCACTAGTAGCTAGAGTCTGGGGATGAACATCCCTATTCCCCAGCTTAGCATGCAGACACTCTCTAATTCTATGATCCAACTTACCACAACCATACAACATTTTTGTCTATTAAAATTGGTCTTGGGCCTAACTCACACCCCAAAAGCTAACTCATAAGGAGGAGGATTGTCCAAGCATTATAAGGAGACCATCCATCTCATTAACCACTAATTTGGGACTTTCTTTTATCTTTTTAACACCCCAGCTCACGTCCAGACCTCAACTGGGCGTGGAAAATCTCCCCGACATTTCATTTTGGGGGCCCAACATTGGGTGAGTATGGCCCCTGCTCTGATACCATGTTAAAATAGGTCTTGGGACTAACTCACAGCCCAAAATCTAGCTCATGAGGAGGAGTATTTCCCAAGGCTTATAAGGAAGACCCATCTTAATAACCAACAATATGGGACTTTCTTTTATCTTTTTAACATTGTCCCATCAAACACTCACTAGGATGATTCTTACCATACTTAGCACATGGAGGATAACTAGGTTTTCCACTCAGACTATTTTGAGATCTAGACATAGAAGACTTACCCCTCTACTCTTATCTAACTCTAGGAGTGGGAGCACTAGCTTAAGATGGTGCTGGCATAGATGAACTATTTTGAAATTGCTAATGATTTTTCCCTTGAGACCTAGTCTGGCCATACTAAAATTGATCGGTTCTAGCCTTCTTATTACTTCTCTCTCTTCCCTTTAACTTCTCATCCTTAATCTGCTAGGCATGAATCATCAACCTAGCAAGATCTATGTTTGTAATAAGTACGGCAGTTCTATATTCCTTAACTACTAAGCTAGATACGTCAATAACAAACTTACTCATACTTGCCCTAGAATCGATCAGCCATCGTATTAGGAGCATACCTAGACAACTGATTGAAATTAAGGCAGTACTCTTTCACTGTCATAGAGCCCTGCCTCAGTTTCACAAACTCCTTTAACTTATCTTTTCTTATTTTACGTGGAAAGAACCTGCCTAGAAAACCATCTCAAAATAGCTGCCAACTCATGGGGGCTGCATTCTCACCTCTACAATTTTTCCATATAACTACCCAATCTTACGCTACATCATTCAAACTATAGGATGCAAACTCTACACTCTCCTTGTTAAAAATATGCATAATCTAGGTGATCTTCTTCACCTCATCTTAATAAAATTACGGGTCCTCACCTGCCTTCGATCGAAAGAACTCTGACAGATTTATTCTCATGAAGTCTCTGATTTTGGTTACTATTAAGTTTCCATTCTGCTGAAGTAGAACTGCATCCTGATAGTTTCCCTAAATATTGGCAATCACTCCTTGGGCTAATGCCTGAAAGGCAGCCCAAAACTAAGCATGGGATATATTCTTATTCAGAGGGTCAATAGGCTAGTTATCATTTCTATGGGCATTAGCTCGATGAAGAGGCATATTCAACAACTATCACATAAGAGTACGATTTAAAAGAAGATATAGATATTATAAGCGCAATAGATCAAGAAGGAAAGAGATGATTTCCTAAGAACGTCTCATAGCCCCTTTCTTGAAAATATGGTGTGCTTCACACCTATGATCAAGAATCTACGTAACATGTCTTGTCTGACTCTTTAGGACTCTCATAAACCTTAGGCTCTAATACCATGTTTGTAACGCCTCAAAAATGGGTCCGAGATGTCACAAAGTGCTCAAGACTACGAGTAGCCTTAAGCTAACCCTGTAAGCCTTCTATCAAGTATGAATGTCATACTGATGGAAATATAGACATCAATATCATACAAAATATGGAAAACTATCAAAAGATAATATCTGAAAAATACTAGTCTAAGGGGTCTGATGAAACAATACTAAAAATTTGTATCAAAAGTAGCAGTCTGACAAACCTCTGGTACTAATAACTAGAGAGTCACTGGGACAAACCCCCAGCTGGCTCAAACTATCAGAAAAGAATAATGAAGCATCTAAATTGATAAGCTAAAAATAGGCTGAATGACTAAGACCCCAAATAATAAGAACTCACCAACTGTCGAGATATAGATAGAGATGCTCAAAATGACTTATGCTATTGAAACTGAGCACCTGAACCAACATTATGAGAAAATGTAACACATAGAAATATATATGGATCAGTATATTGAGGATGTACTAAGTATATGGGGGTGAAATGCATACGTAAAAATAGTATATCAATGATCATCATCATTTGTAAAATAATGCATGACAAATATAAATGACTCACATAAGCTTGAGTAATTGAGAAACTAAAATCTATAATCATGAGTAGTAAAGAACATTGAATAAATTTAGTGAGTCATAACATATAGTTCTACAAGTTGTGCTAGTGATCTATTTGTAAACCATATTGTCTAAGTGTAGAAAGGACTCACTTTTATTTCTGAAATCTGGAAGCTGAAATCTATAGCTAATATCTTTCTATAAAGCACAATATGAATAAGGTTGTGAGCCTTTACACTTAGCTTTCTAAAAAAATTTTTTATTCATTTCTATTAGTATTTACTCTTTCTATAAGGAGGTTATCTAACCTACATAAACCATGTGAGCTAACATAGAGTCTAACATCTTGTTCCCCTATTGGGAAAACCTCAAGATGGGGAGAGGTTTCATACTTTCATCCAAGGAGTATAACCTAATCTAAGTGATCACATTTGCATCTGTCATCCATATAGAAATGGGAATAATATAAATTTGCACCTATGTTGGCTACGTTGTTCTGTGGATTATAGGGTATGTTAATACCAAACATCCAGTTTGGTGCTAAATATACTCTCTTTTTAATTTGTATGATCCTTCTATTAGAAATCCTCTTTAAAAGCTAGCATAAGGGTTATAAAACCAATTATGCATCTATTTGATTAAATCCTTAAGTAAAGCTAATCTGATATCTGTAATCTATACAGTGGATTCCAAATCTTATTTGATGATCTAAAGATTAAATCTTTATTGAAATATAAAAATAAATTGATCATCTGATGCTTAAAGCATAATCTTTCTTGAAATAATAATATTCAATCTGGGGATGATAACCCATGCATCAATCTCATATCAAACATCATATTAATCATGCTTGGTAATGAAAACAATGATAATTCATCTCAAAATCGAGAAATTTTGCAATAGGTATGAAAATATGGAAATACAAATGCAATTCAACTTCTAAATCATGTGAAATCTTATAACCTTGCAATTAGCAATAATAGGTATGAACCCTAATTTAAATCTCATGTATAATCATTCAAAATCATATAAATTTAATTTAAAAACTTTGTTTTGGGAACAAGGATGGAAGAGGATCCTTGTTCATAAACTCCATATACCTTAATTGATGAAATCTGTAAGAAAGGTTGAAATTGAATCTCTATTTGTGCTCTTGAAGATGAACTCTTGATTATTTGTGTTTGGAAATCATCAATTTTGAGTTTTCTTGGAGGAACAATGGAGGAATTTGATTTCTTGGAGGTTAAGCTTTAAGATCTAGGGTTTTCTTTGAAAGAGAATGGATGAAAATAAGCCTAAAGCGCTTATGATATGCTTAATTCTTTTTTTTTGGATGAATTAGGGGCTTCGGAATTGACAAAAATACCGTTTTAAAATTTTTATAGGGACTTGAATAAGGGAAAATTCTCAATTTTACAAGCCACCATAATGTGTCCCTATCGCGGTGGATCACTGGATTTTGACAACTAAGAAATGGGGCTCCAACGTGATGCAGTGAAATCACGTTGGGCCAATGGAAAATAGATAAGTCCCATTTTGGCTAACACCGCGATGAACTACAATTGTCGTAATCTACTAGAAAAGGATGACTGGGACCTGGTACATCTCCACAATGTGGGCCAATCATGGAGGTCTACTAAAAATTGACAATTATGAATTTAATCGTCACTGCGATGCGGTGCTCATCCAAATGACACACTACTTTACTAATAATGCCATAATTTCTCAACCAAGTATCAAATTTGGCATCGATGGAAAGCTAATTCAATTTCCTACACAATGCAGGGTTTACATATGGAAAATTTACATGTAATAAAAGTTATTCATTTTTGAAGCTAAGCTTTGACATTCTAGGAGTGAAATTAAGCTAGAAAAAGCATGGGGTATTACTCCTTACTTTTGGCATTCTTTTTTGAGAGGTCTGGGAACTAGGTGAGCTTTAGCACCCCGTTGCACCCCCAATTAGATGGTCAAGCAGAGAAGATCATTCAAACATTGGAGGATAAGCTTTGGGGTTTTGCAATTGACTTTTATGGCAGTTGGGTTTATCATTTACCTCTCAATGAGTTTTCTTATAATAATATTTATCACTCTAGCATTAAGATGTCTCTATTTGAGGATTTTTATAGTAGGAGATATCATTCACCTATTGCATGGTTTGAGGTTAGCGAGCTGGGTTGTTCGATCTTGAATTAGTTGATCAGGCTATGGAGAAGGTGTAGGTGATTAGGGATAGGATTATGAATGGCCAAAGTCCCCAAAAGTCCTATATGTATGAGAGGTAAAGGGGGTTAGCATTTGAAGTAAGTGATTGGGTATTTGTGAAGGTGTCTCTAATGAAGGGAGTAATGCTGTTTTGAAAGAAGGAGAATATAAGTCCCTATTATGTGGGTTCGTATTTGATTTTGAAGAGAGTGGGTAATAAGGCTTATGATTTAAGTTACCTCCTTGTTTAGGATACGTTCACCTATTTTTTCATGTTTTGATATTGAGGAAGTGTGTGGGTCATCCTTCCTTGGTGGTTCCATTGAAAACAATTGGTGTTTTGGACTCCTTTTTCGCATGAGGAGATCCTATTTAAGATCTGGGATCGGCAATTCTGTCAATTGCAGACAAAGAAATTGGCTTTTGTGATGGTTTGATGGAGGAACAAAATGATTGAAGAAGTTACTTGGGAAGCCAAATAGGACATAAAATCCAAATACCCATTCTTGTTTAATGCTTTGGATAATTATGCTTGAGGTATATGCAATCCTCAACATCTTTGTTTTTTGTCATTTTTAATTATAAGTGTGGTTGTATTCCTTGTTAAACCATGCTAAGGGATGCCTTGTCTCATTAGTTGAGGAATACCTCAGATTTTGGCCCTTGAAAATTTCTTAGTTTCGAGACTTAATGCCCAGAGTATGACTCCCCTTACGAGTCATAACATGTCATTACTTGTCTGAAGGACCAAATCATAGCCTAATCAGTATGTTGGGCTGGAGTGTCTGTTGTGACTACGACTAGGTGTTATGAATTGTAAAGACTCAAAATGAGTCATCCAGTTCCACCTGTAGCTAAACAAGTGTAATGTCCAAAATATTTTATCTTTACTATGACATAGACCCTACGAATTATGGTGACGAGCCGTAGTGAGTCCTTATGAGTCGTATAGGGACCCATCGTCGCCGGCGATAATTTTTTAACTTTTTAACTAAGGGCTCTTCAAACATTTCCCTCTTTACTCACTTAAAATCCACGACCATAAAACACCCTTGGGGTGTTACTTTAAACACTTTAGTGCTCAAATCACTCTCTTAAATTGTTTAAATACTCCAAGGTCAAGATACATAGAGTTTCCAAGAAGTTGGTCACCTAAGGGCTCAAGGGTTGATTTATCTCCGTAAATATTAGTGTTCCAGGCATGTTTCTTTTCCCTAAATCTTATTTTATGAAAATCATGTTTTTTAGATAGTTTAATTATGGGGAATTGAATGTGGGTTTATATATGGTTGAGGGTTTTTGAATGGTTGATTCTTGAATTATTTTCGTATGTTTTTCATTAGTTATTTATGCTTTGAATTGAATATTTTTAACTAATAGGGTGCATGGGTATGGAAATTGTAATGATGGTCGAGGTACTCCCCTAAATTGATATTAGTGGACTTGAAATTGATCTTAAATAATTGTGTTCCCCCAACCCACTTGAGAAATAGGTTTTGAAGTATAATTTGTCACTATGTTTGACTTATTAACCTATGCTATTGCATTGTATAAATGGTTAAAAAATTAACATGGATTTTGAAGGCCTTGTTAGCTATGTTTTATTTAAGGAAAAATGAGGGTTGAGGTATTCCCCCATGATAATATGATTGTTATGGCATAGAAATAAGATTGCAAGTGTAAGGGTGTGATGATAACCATCGTGTTCCTTAATAGTTGATTCGTTGGTTAATAAGTGAGTTATGTGAAACTTTTTCAAAATTAGGCTTATTGAGGGTTATGTAACTAATCTGTCAAGGTGTGGATCTTTGATGACTTGTACTAGAAACTCTTGTTTGCCGACATGATGTTTGGTCTTGATGACCATATGTACAGTTTACACTATTTAAATATGTTTGTATCTTGGATTGACGTCAGTTTGGTGAATTCCTTGGTCTTCCTTGATACTTCCAGTTCATGCGGCTAACACAAACTGGGCCCTTTTAGTAGAGGAAGCTAAACCCATATATCTCATGGGTTCCTATTTATGATGGTAGAGATAGATACTCCAGGATAATGTTTTACTATTATGCTTTGATGACTTGTACTAGAAACTCTTGTTTGCCGACATGATGTTTGGTCTTGATGACCATATGTACAATTTACACTATTTAAATATGTTTGTATCTTGGATTGACGTCAGTTTGGTGAATTCCTTGGTCTTCCTTGATACCTCCAGTTCATGCGGCTAACACAAACTGGGCCCTTTTAGTAGAGGAAGCTAAACCCATATATCTCATGGGTTCCTATTTATGATGGTAGAGATAGATACTCCAGGATAATGTTTTACTATTATGCTAATCGTTGTTCCCCACCCTAGCATCTATTAAATATATATATATATATATGTATGTATGTATGTATGTAAACATGTACAGCTGGTTTCAAATGGTTTTAACTCTTCATTATATTTTTTTTATCCTTGAGTTACATGCTAGTGTTAAACCTACTAACCATCTGTAGAGACTGTATCCACACACGATGCAGACACCGGAGATACTTCTACTTTTCTTGCATAGTATTAGGTGGATCGACTCTATTCATCAATCATTTCTGGTGAAGTGGTGAGCTTTCGTTCTCCAAAAGACTTTATCATTCCATTGGTATCCTTCCTTAACTAGAATTAAAGAGTTTATATTAATATTTTTATAGTTATAATCATTGTCATTACCATTGTCAAAGTTGGGGTAATGTCTTGAGCTAGATTACTTTTTTCGATTAGTAGAGGCTTTATGTATATTACTGTGGATAGGGTATTGATCTGGGACATTATTAAATGAATTTAAGCTTATTACCTTTTCTATCTTGTTATATGTTTGGATTTCATCCATTGTCCTCGGTGGACTTAAGATACCCGTCATGGCCAGGCCCTAGTTTGAATCTTGACAAATATACAATATATGCTATCTATTATATATATGTATTAATACATGCTATTACATCCACCCATGTATGAATACACTCTATTTATTTTACACCTGTCTATGAATAGTTGATTACAATATCTCTATTGCTCAGGTGTCGCTATAATATTTTATTATTATCCTAAACATGTGCCTTTTGCTAATTTAAGAAGCTTTTGATCTTTTGTTCCATGAAGGTTTGCTGCCATTTGTCTTCTAGTATTTATAGTTTCTTTGTGGTTTTTTGGTCCTATCTTTTATTCCTTGAAGATTTGTGTTTTTCCATATTGTAGTTACATAATTTTTTGGTAGATGCTATGTGGCCCACCTTTAGTTGTATTAACCTTTTTAATTGTAGTAGAAGTGATGGATTCTTTTTTCGTAAATGAGGAGATATACTTATGTTATCCCTTGTTGACTCATCGTGTCTTCATTACTGAGTTTACTAGTATGTGAAGAAACATTATATAATAACTCCATTATCTTCTTTGAAGGCGAGAGTCCTTCTGTGAGGAGTAACCTAATGTTGACTTATCTATTGGTTTTCATCCATTAATATTAGATCTTTTACAATATTAACAAAATAATAATATATGAATATTTTTAGGCCATTTAATAAATTTTGGCAGTGTAGAGATATTCTACTCTACGTGAAACTTTTCAAACTTCATTAATCATATCTCAGTTTGTACTGAATCGATAATTGTTTAAAATGTACTAGGTAGTGAAAGAGTAAATCTTCCCCCGCAAAAACTTTTTTATTGCAAAAAATTTTGACAATACAATAAAGGACAAAATAAGGATTTGGTTTAATAATACAATTTTTTATATTTCTATTTAGTAAATGAAAATGTTTAGTTATCTATTCAAATAAGATAACAAAATTACTAATAGATTTAATGAACTCTCATACTCAAAATATCTTAGAGTGTTTAAGGAATTATCTATTTACACATAATTTCAATTTTAATAAAAGGTTTTGCAATTCTGATCCTAAAAAATCTTCATCTTTTTATGAAGTTCCATAATTGGCAAAAGATGTAATCTCGTATTGCTTTTGATAATTTTCTCATCCTTCATATAAATATGTCTCTTGGTAGAATTTTTTTTCCAAACAGATAAAGAGTGGTTCCTTTAAAGCTTGTTTAAATGGTTGTAATTTGTGTAGACTGGTTATGGATTTTTTTAATAGAAGGTTTTGGTAGAAATAAAAATTCTACACATATGGAATATCTATTTTCTGATCTTCATCATTTTCTTTTAAGAGTTTTTTTTATATTCAGATTGAAAAGTTTGAAATTGAGGCCTCAAAGGTCTTATCTTATTGTTTTGAGTCTCATTATTTCCTTGCAGAAAGAATCTGTTAAAAATCTAGGAGATAATTATTTTCTCCATTTATAAAATTTTATTCTAAATTAAAATTTTAAACTACTTCTTTAAAACTATTTTAGCTGCTTTGTAGCCTATAAAAAATTTTGTGATCAAAATATTTTACAATTTTGTAACTCATTATACCATGGTCAAAATTTCTTTTCTACTACATCAATTAGTTTTTTCTAATCCCCACGAAAATTAATTCTCCTTAAGATACTGATAAGAGGTCTACAAACTTGTATAATAATAGGAATGTAAAATCTATTACATTGTTGGCATTTCCTAGAAACCTTTGGGGCTGAGTTTCTTTGGACAAACCTCTAGTTGTATAACCTTTTTTATATTTTAATCTGTAATCTTAGTTTTATTCAGCAGGGCTTTTAGTGGGGATTTGTAAGACCCCTTAAAATATTTATTATCTTATTTATGACATTCCTGCATAAGTAATATAAATTTTTGACTTAAATTGTTTTTAGGGATGTTAAAAGGGTAATTTGGGAAAGTTTTAAAATATTTAGATGGGTTATGAGGTTATTTTGGGGCCTAGAGGCAGTGAGGTTTCCTTATATCACCGTGTCATTGACATTACTCTTCATGATATCGACATGGCCCAAAGGATAATGGCATGCCACACCAAGGTGTTAATTTCGTCTAGTTTTATTTTTTTCACTTAGCAGTGAGTGGATTTTCGTTTGTTCACCATTCCCATGACTTATAACATAAAATTGACCTTTTTTCCTTCTGTTAGAAAGATCATACATTCCTATTCTCTTCTTTAACACTTAAATCGAGAAAGCTTAAGGGTTTTGTTAAAAATATCACTACTCCGGGCTCCAAACATCAGACTGAATGAAATTTTTTATGTGTTTAAGGCATGTTTCTCTTCCCAAACTTTAAATTTACATCATGACATTAATTGAATGGATTTTTATGTGATTTAAATTGTGGGTTATGAAATTGAGTTGAGGGATTTTTGTTGTTACTGATTGAATTACTTGTCCCATGTTTTAAATGGATTATTCAAGCTTTAAAATGATGTTTTGGGGATTTAATCGGTACATTATTTAAGTTGTTAGAATGGGTACATGGGTTTCCCCATATTTGATGAATTTTGGCTTGGAATTGCATAAAACTCAACCCACTTGGTGAATTTGATTTTAATTGTGGAAAATTGCATAGTTTAACATGCTTTTGAAGCCAAAGCATTATATTAATGGATAAGTTGATATAAAAATAGATTTGGATGGCCTTGGTGACCATGATTTTGATTTTAATGTAATTTAGGAGTCCAATTTTGTTGTATGAATTTGTTTCGCATGTTTAATTTAGCTTGCATACATATTGGTATAATGATACAAAGTGGTAAATGACCTAATGAATGACTTCTATGTTAATGGTGGAATTATGTGCAAATTATTTTAACTTTTCCTTAAAAGGGGTTGTGTAGCTCACCTTGAAGTAGTAAGTCCTGAGGGAACAAATGCTAGAAACCATTTTTGCCTATGTTGGTTGTCTATTTGACCATGTTCTTGAGACACACTTGATATGTGTGCATATATAAACATATATATTAGGTACGACTATTTTCGATGGGGGCTTTAGTTTTGTTCATTTTTCCTCAATTTGTTCGGCTAATACGGAATGGGGCACTTTAAATAGGGGGATATGAACCCATATAGACATGGGAACCTATAGGTTAGATCAAGCAACACTGTCCAGGTAAATAGTTCTAAACTTTCAGGTTCATGACCCTTATCCTATCCCGACATCTTATATATATGTATATATGCATGTGGTTTTTGCATGTTTTGGACATGGAATTATTTTATTATTTACCCTGAGTTACATGCCATTTCTTATCTTACAAACTGTCCTAGGATGCTACATTATTTCATGATGTACGGTCTGAAGATTTCTATTTTGCTCATGAGTAGTGTTATGTGGATTAGTGCGTTTGCTGAGTTGTTATGAAATGGTGAGCCTCCATCCCTTGAAAGGCTTTATTATTTCATTTTTCATTCACTATTGACTCATTACTTTTGGATTCTTTTTTGTCATAGTTAGGGGCATATCCTGACTTTGTTGTTTTTATGGTTTTAGAGGGTATTGGACAAATGTGGTTTGGTATTCGATTCTCTTAGACTTTATTATATTATCTATTTATCTTCTCATCATATTCGGTCATCTTCCGCTATATTATTTTATTATGCTCTTGAGGTTTTGCTAAAGGGGTTGTCTCAGATCCATGGTGGGAATGAGATTTCTATGACGACTATGCTTGGGGTCGGGTTGCAATAACCTAGGTATTAGAACATAGTTTAGAGTGGTTGGGTGTCCACAAAGACGTGTCGAGTAGAGTCCTTTTTATGGGTCTTTTCCTTTCTTGTGTTCTATTTTGGGCTATAAAGTCTAGTATTATGAAATTTCTTTGACTCCTAACTTCTTCGCATTTCAGATCATGCTTCTCAAAAGATCTGATGTTTGTAGAAACTCTGTCCTACCTAAGGACAATATGGAGGGTAATAGCCCTGTGAATAGAGTATAGGGTCCCTATAATTGAAATTACTACCCTACGTAGAGTACCACCTGTCTTTACTATTCCTTTTGCTTATCGATATGGTGATGCTTATAATCATCCACCTCAGGGGGACATCTCTAATGCAAAGTCTTTTTGGTCTATTCATTTTCTTTCTCATCTAGTAGCATCTAAGTATCATCATTCGGATCATGTTGGTTTTACTGTTCCTTCATCTAAGGTAGCTCGAGTTGGCTAGTTCATAAGGTTGAATCCCCCAACCTTTATAGTCTCTCAGGTTGAGGAGGATACTTAGGGGCTTGTGGATGAGATAGAGAAGATTTTCAAAGTGATGCATGCTACTGATTGTGAAGGTGTAGAGTTTGTTGCATATCAACTGAAAGATGTAGTTTATCAATGGTATGAGGAGTAGGAGAAATTCATGGGTGATGATGCAATACCGGTATTATTGGATGAGTTTTTGATTGCCTTGATCATTTTATTCATCAGAAGTTGAGGGAAGATACGACTGAGAAGTTTTTGATCTGTAGTAGAGTAAGATGACTATGAAAGAGTATGCCTTAAATTTTTAGTAGTGATAATGCTCAAATTACACTTTTGTATGGGTGTAAGCGATCGTTGTCAATATAAAACCCAACTAGGTTCGGGTCGAATCCTACAGGGAATATGGTGTGAACTCAAATTGTTTGCGATTTAATCCACTGATTGTTTAATATTTTCTGAAATGAGAGGTTTAGGTGTAACAAGTTGATTGTCACTTTACTTTCAGTATTTGTAAATCAAGAGTTTATGAAATAACCAGAATTATGTTCACTAGGGCTTCCGGTACATGACAGATGCTAAAAGTGGTTCAAGATTCTCATGGTGGGTAGGATAACAAGCTATCTTTATCAATGTTATTCTTAAATGTCACTCGACCTACTTGAGCGTTTAATCCCCTAAACCTCTCAGACTTAGGGAATTTCTATTTACTGTCCAGATATTAGCTCAGGTTAACAAACCTTTTTACAGTGCTGATTATTAAAAGAAGTATTTCTGAATCCCTATTGATAAATCTCTTCCTACTATATTTGATTTCTTTCTCGAGCAAATCAAAGCAGGTGTGTCTAACAATTGCAACCAACAGACGTTAATTAAAACTTCAGAGTTATCAAGAAATCCTACCACCTTTTGAATCTTGAATACTTGTCACCTCATCAAAACATAACCTTAGATCTCATAACTTAGGTTTATGGAGTTCATCCACTCATGATCCAACGAACGAAACAAAAAATTTAATTTATTAGTTGAAAGATAAACTTATTGAGATGAATAATAACTAGTGAATCGCAGATTAGATCACAATGGAAAATTCCCAAAATACTGATAATAATCTCTCCAGAATAGTTGTTTTGTTAAAGTCAAGAAGTAAAGAGAGAAAATATCAAAATATGCTGTCCAAAACTCAAGGTGTTGACCTTTTACTAAATAAAAATAATAATAATCATAATTATAATATCTAGAAAACCCTAAAATAAAGCTTTAAATAGTTTAGCCTAAATAAGGAAATAAAAACAAGTTTACAACTTTTTCTCGAAATAGACGATGTCTATTGGTGACGCCTTATCAGGATACTGTTTACTTATTAAGAATGTCATCAGGTCTTCTTCAAATCTATACTAGACCTGTCTTAGGTTGACGGTATCTTTTGGTGGCTTACCAAGACTGTGATGACTTATCAGAAATATCGTCACACTTTTGCTACGATTCTCATGTCTTGCCTAAGTCTGATGGCATTCCTGATGACTTATCATTATTATGATGGCACATCACAAAATGTCATCGATTCTACCATTTGGAACTCATTCCCTATTTAATGCTGATGATGGCCTTGATAGCCTATCACCGGGCCGATGACCTATAATGAATCTCATCATCTGCACTTGTCTTTTAATTGCTTCATATTTAAGCCTTTTTGCTTCCATTATTGTTGGTACTCTATCATATCAGCTTAAAATACAAAATCAAACATAAACTAATAAAAAATAACTAAAGTTGCTCAAGACCTTGCAATTATTTAGAGTTAAAAGTCTCAAATATATTAGCATATGCTCACACATCAACACCCTCAACTTAAAACAATTGTTTGTCCTCAAACAACCAAAACATAACGAAGAGAATACAAATTACAGTTCAGCAGCTAACTACTTAAACATAACTAAGAGAATACAAATTACAGTTCGGCAGCTAACTACTTATATTAATTGAGAACAATTTTACCATCTCCAAGGTTAGTCAATTTAAAACACACTGTTTATGTTTTGAAGAACAACCATATAACTTACAAGCATCAAGATATGGCAAAAATTTAGCAATAACAATCATGTCATACAAAGATCACACTATCTAATCAAGTCAGTGACTTAGCAACATAACCAATGTGCCCTCATAACAAAGAAATCCCTTTTTCACTCATTTCAGAATTCACACACATAAAAATACGGATAATCAAAAGTCTCACTCTCATAATGAAGTTCCAAACACTACATGTTAGATGCCATAGGCTGGCCCTTATAGTCAGTACCCAAATCTTAAGGTAGGTCAGTTAGGATCACTTTAGGCCTTTTCTTAGGCATATAATGTAGGCGAAGGGCTTGTATGATATTCATGGATATTTTAGAGTGACTATGCCTCCTTGACACTACACTAAATTCTTAGTGTTTCACTTCTCAACCTTCATTTCTTCCTCTTCTGTCATTGATCAAAAATGCTCAAGATGGAAGCGGTCTTATCAATCATCATATATCTTTTTATCATCTTTAACACAACTTTCTCTTTTCTTATTCTTTTTTTTCACTGCACCCAACTTTTTACTCTTTTCTCTTATTCCACCTCTCTTCATGCTTATTTTGCATCACGTACCCTTATGATAGCCACTCTCAACTTACGTTGTTTGCGTAAGTTAGGGTGCACAGTGTCCAAGGAGGACCAGGGCCAAAATAGATTCATTGTAAAGTAAATGAGAAGGTGAGAGGTTTCATAGAAAGAAACAGGCATATAGGCTCAAACCAGGATTCAAGGGATATTATTTACATTGTCAAGGTCACTTAGGCTGAAAGTGGGTTACAATAAAAAATTGCCTATGATTCTTTCCTAACCCCTATCCTATAACCTAGGAAGGACTAATAGCACAAGTTCTAGATTCAGCACATAGTAGGAGCTGAGTATGACCTCACACACACATGGCACACAAGTACATCACATATCACTACTTATCTGATTCATGCAATTTGTTCAGCAAAAATTGACAAGCCGCCAGACTAATGCCATAAAAAGATGCACCACAGTCACACATAAATGTAGTTCACACAGTTATAAACTAAGATCAATAGAGAAGTGCTCAAAAGTCACAAAACAAGCTAAATATGTCAAGTACCTGTATTACTCCTAGTTATCAACCAAAAATATTACAACAACATCCTACTCTACACCCTCAACTTAAAATTGAAAATAAAGCTAAACTAAGGGTTAAAGTATACCTAGAATAGGTTAATCCTGGGGTTCATGGGTTCCTGACCCTACTGCTGCATCATCTTCTACCTTCTCTCAATCGAGAGCTTCTGGCCTTGCAGTGGTAGGGGGGCTGCTAGATGAGGCACCTGCAGCCCTGGCTTTCAAAGCCTTCTCCTATCTCTCATTGCCCGCTAAGGACTCTATTCTTTCTTTTTTTGACTCCTCTTTTATGGCCTTTTTTCGCCTACTTTTCCACTCTTCTTTCTTCATTGCTGTCAGGATCTTCTCTCTTATCTTTGCCCTTCTGCTCTCTCTTCTTCTTTTTTTCTATTATGAATCTCCAGTGAGGTCAAGAATTGAAATTTCTTCCTTTTATTCATGCATAGCCAGATCTATCAGCACCATAAATTGGTGTTGCTGCCACACCCCAACATCTGTCTTTGCCTTATTCAAGGCTGCTCTGAATTTAGCAAGATCAGCCCCTAACATTTCTTTTTTCCGTGCATCAAATCGGTTCTCCAAATATGCAATCCATCCAGGAAAAGTCACAAAAAACTCAAGAGTAGCATTGATTCTCTTGTCTACTGCAGTGGCAAACTGTTTGGCCAAAGCATGTAGTTGTGCCTCATACCATTTGGCTTGTTTGGCCACTTTTCTAATATCAATCGGATGAGATGCAAATCCTGCTAATGCTGTAGGAGCTAAGGGATTGGGTTTATTCTCAGGCACAAAACCTGCTTGTGCTAAAAAAATTGGCTGCGCAGTCTCAGAATCTTGCACTTCCATATTAGGTGTTGATCCAGCATCTGTAACTGGAGGGTTTGTTGCTACCTCTACACCTCTATCAAGTCTCAGTCCTTGCTGATTTTCATCATACCATATGGGGTTGTGGGTCTTGCCATTAGAATCTTCGTCTCATCAGCAATGATTTCCCCTAAATTAAGGGGGATCTTATTTACCATGCTTGCTACTAGGATAGCTCGGTTGTCACCCAGAATGTTTTCTCCATCAGTGGGCATCAGCTAGATATGCACTACACCGCACGAAAACTTTGCCTCTTGAGTTAAAGAGTACTTATAGATTCTCTCGTTTGAGTTGGTCACCCATGCTGGTTCCCATTCGGCTATGATATTGGCCAACCACGAATGTTGATTTGCCTTAATCTTAATTTGAGCATAGAATTATGGTGAAGTTGTCTGAGGAGTAAACTTGGGGCCATGCAAGAACCAGTTAATGGTTCTGATTGAGTTATCAACCCTTAAGTCCCTTACCTGAACTCTCTCCAATAGGGGATGGTCTACAACCCTTTCTCCTGACCTACACATGTTTTCCAACTGTGTCTGGTAGTTCACGTAAAACTCTTGGACTAGTGTAGGGAAAAATAAGCTTCCCCCTTTTGTAGTCCATCCCAACCCGTACTTTTGGAACTTCTGTTCCACTTTAGGATACCTACGCAGACCTTATGTTATAATCCTTCTTTTTTCCTAAATCGGCCTTTTAGTCCTTCTTCTATCATTTCTGCGGAGCCCAGTAGTGAAGATGACCTCTTCCTTAGGAATTTGCCATCTAGCATTGTCTTGAATATTGGGGTTCTTACATTTGATAAGTGTTCCCTGAATTGGATACTCTTTATCATCTTGTTGTTCAGTGGAAGGGGATTCATATGCTGTTCACTCAGATTTAAGCTCCTCAGGTACTTTATGTTCTTTTTCTTCATATTCAACATATTCAGACTCTTGCTGCTCATGTTTAGAATTTTCAGATGCCTCCTGCTCAGAAGCAGTTGCTGTTTTAGTGTCCTTACAATCCTCCACCTCAACTAGTGGGGGTGGTGAAGGCTGGTTAGGGATTTCCTTCTTCTTTCGCTTCCTGAGCATAGGTTCTTCCTCTTCATAATCAAACTCCTAATCGATGAGTCTCTGCCATACTCTTTTCTGTTATTCCTTCATTGTAAGCATGGGGCACTTTACTTTGGGTGCCATTATAGGGTTCCTGTAGAAATAGAAAAACCATTAGTCAATCCTCAAGCGCCTAAACACAAACACATTAATCATTTAAGCTTCACATCTTTTAAAAAGGCTCATTCATGCTTTAGTTTCCAGGTGTGAAAACATTTCTTGATAAGCCCTCACGACTGTGATAGATTATCATAATTTTTGTTATGCTTAGACAGAACCTGCAAAACCTTATCAACTTCTGATGACATTTTTGCTAAGCCGTCACAAATGTGATAGCCGATCACAAATGTCGTCAGCTTTAAACAGAACTCACTTTATTCTTAGTATCCTTTGACGATATTTCTGATAAGCCATCATAGTTATGATGGCTTATCATGAATGTTTACATCCCTTATCAGAACCTCACTTTTAATTTTAACTCAATTTTTGGTCCCATTATTTATCAAAATCCACTGGAGTACTGATTTGTGAGCTGAATTTTAAGCCTTAGGCTTGCACAGCAAACCCTAGTTCCGTATTTTAGCCCTTTTTCCAGTTGAACTTGGATCAAGTATCTTGGGAACATGGGTTGTCATCAATCTATTCCTTAACACTTGGAAAGAAAAGTCAAAATTAGAGCATACCTGATGGGATCCTTCAATGTGATTACATGCACAGGAGGAAGTAGGAAGAAATTCTTGATTTTAATTGCAAACCCACACACAAGGAAACTTGATTTTTGTTTTACTTGGAAAAATTTTTGAATAAGGAAATAAAATACTCTAAATATTGAGGGGAACTTACTTAAAAGGAAGTAAAAATAAGTGGGAAGTTGGTAAGGTTCGACTGAGCTCGTGTCAGATCTTTATAATTGGCCCAGATTTGGTTGTTAAGTTACTTTCTAACAACATCTTATGATGGCTTGTAATAGGTGTGAAAAGCTATCACAGATTTCATCAGCCTTAATAGAACTTAAATTCAAAATTAGCCTCTCTGACAACAATTCTGATAGCTTATCATAGTTTTGACGGCTTATCATAAATACGGTCAAGAACTTTTCTACTGATTTCATCTGTTTTCTACCTTCTGTGAAATAAATCCTAACTACAAAAATAAGTACTAAATGGAATATAAAATTTTGGGCTACCTCCCAATAGCGCTTGATTTACTGTCGTGGCACAACATTGTTATCTTGACTACTCAGACTTCACCAAGACAACCTATTGATACCCCTTTATCATCTTCATAGAATAGAGAAACGATTGAGAATACACCCATCTCTTTTTGCTGAGTCATGGATAAGTGTATCTTGAAGCGTGCTTATTTATCATTTAGCCTAAACTTCAGCTCATTTAGCTTCGTATCTACAATCACTTTCTCGGTTGCAAGGAATGGTCTACCCAAGATGATGGGCACTTCAAAGTCCACCTCGGAATCTAGGACTACAAAATTAGGAGGCAGAATTAAATCGGCTATCTTTACTAAAACATCGTGTAATATTCCCACAGACTACTGCACAGACCTATCTGCCATCACCAACCGTAAATATTTTGGGGTAGGATTCCCCAATGCTAGTTTCTTGTAGACAACAAGTGGCATTAGGTTTATATTGGCTCCTAGATCGCATAATGCTTTGGTGAATTTCAGGGAACCAATAATACACAGAATGGTAAATGCTCTCGAGTCTTCCTATTTTTGCGCTAAATACCTAGTAGAGATAGCGCCATAATGGAGAAGATTGTCCTCCAACTCATGGCTAACCTTCCGTTTCTTGGCCATAAGGTCTATCATGAACTTTGCGTATCCTGGCATTTTCTCAAGTACCTCAACCAAAGGCACATTTATTGTTAATTGCTTGAGCATTGCCCGGAATTTGTTGAATTTTGCATCATCCGCCTTCTTTGTCAATCATTAAGGAAAAAGAGGTGGTGGTCCTGGGATAGTATTCAACACCATTTCCTCTTTCTTCTTTTTTTCCTTCTCTGAAGTATTAACAGAACTATCTAGCTTCTCAGAATCCACAGGATTACTTTCTTTGGATTTATCAACAACTACCTTGCTATCTATAGATTTACCTATAGAAGGGCCGAGTAATATCTTACCACTCCTAGTGGTAATCTCCATACATGATCCATCATTCTGCGGATTCTAAACTGTATCACTTGGTAACATTCTGCTCTTTCTCTGGTTGAATACAGCAGAAAGTTAGATCATCTACTGCTCCAACTATTTGATGTTAGTAGAGTGTGAGTACACCAACTGACTGATGGATGTCAGATCGGTATTCATGGTGATTACACCAGAGTTGGTGGCCTCAACTCCCTTCAACAATTTCTCCATCATGTCCTCCATGGACATCTTTCTAGAAACAGTTGCAGCAGCTTCTTAATTTCCATAAGGAACATATAAACCACTCCTATCATTATTGCTTCTCAAGTTTCCTTGCTCCCTGTCTTTCTAACTAGGCTTGTCATAAACGTTCCGACCTTAATTCCCTTGGCTATTGCCTTGGATACCCCCTGATTATTAACATAATTTGCCACTTCTTTAGGCTCTACATCCACTCGGTCTTGAGATGTTACAACTTTTACTTTCTTTGCCTTCCCTAACAATAAGTGCTTGGTGAGCACGTCCACCTGAGTCTTTAGATGTGACATATCTTGATCCCTCTCCTCATCTCTTAAGTGTTGTTCAGCAGACATACCAATAGAAATAGTAGGGCTTGCTAGCATAGAATCCCTAGTATGCCAAGCCCGACTCTGTTTGGTCATCCTATTTAGCATATTTGAGGCATCTTGAAAAGACAGATCAACAAACAAACCACCAGCATCATTATCTACAATTGGCTTTGTTACAGAGTTGAGGGCCCTGTATAAAGTATCCACCAAGTGTAGGTCCATCATATTGTGGTTTGGATATTGTGTTAGCTGCTTCTTAAATATCTCCCAATTCTTATGCAAAGCATCAGTGGGGAGCTGTCTAAAATTTGTTGATTTCGTCCTTTAACTGTACCCTCCTGGAGGGTGGAAAAAACTATTCTAGGAACATTTCTTTCAATTGCCTCCAGTGGGTGATAGAATCAGGCGTAAGCTTAGCCACATTGTTGCCTCCCCAGACAGAGATAATAGGAACAACCTCAATCAGATAGCGTTCTGGCCCACTCCTGGGTTATCAAAAGATTTACAAATGGTGATAAAATTCACTAGATACAGGTTTGGATCTTCACCAAGAAGGCCACCAAACAAGCCCTTTAGATTGAGGAGTTGTATCAGAGTACTAGAAATATTGAATTTGGCTTTAGGAGCCAACGGTGGAGGAATAATTTCACCTGTTGCACCTGCCCCATCCATGCCATCATCATTATCATTCAGGTTATACTGGACCAACTGGTACTCTTATCTTCTTTGGAATGGACGATTTCGGTTAACATTATGTGGCACTTGTGCAACTATCTTCTCTGCACACCTTGGGTTACCAGGGTTCAATAACTCCACGTCCACCAAATCTTCAGCCTTAAGTTTTAGATGTCGTGCATGTTGACCAACATTTTGAAGATTCACCTAAGCTCTAGCTAAGGCTGTCAGTCTGTCAGCCTCTTACTGTTCTACCATTCTTTCTATTTGTTGAGATTCTGGATTTAGTGGTTATAAAGTTTCTCCAAAACTTCTAGTAGTTGGCATACACTATAAAATACCACAAATAAACAAAAACAACGAATAAACCTAAATCGAGGAAGCTTAACTAATAGTCAATTAGCGCATACAAACTTTATCTTACAACAGTATTCCCCAGTAACAACACCATTTTTGATAACGCTCAAATTACACTCATGAATAGGTGTAAGCGATCGTTGTCAATATAAAACCCAACTAGTTTAGGGTCGAATTCCACAGGGAATATGGTGTGAACTCAAGTTGTTTGGGCTTTAATCCACTGATATTTTAATGTTTCCTGAAATGAGGGATTTTGGATTAACAAGTTGATATTTGTTACTTTACTTTCGGTGTTTGTAAATCAAGAGTTTATGAAATAACCAAAATTATGTTCACTAGGGCTTACGGTACATGATAGAAGCTAAAAGTGGTTCAAGATTCTCATAGTGGGTCGGATAACAAGCTATCTTTATCGATGTTATGCTTAAATTTCTCTCAACCTACTTAAGAGTTTAATCCCCTAATCCTCTCGGACTTAGGGAATTTCTATTTACTGCCCAGATTTTACCTCAGTTAACTAACCTTGTTACAGCGCTGATTATTAAATGAAGTATTTCTGAGTCCCTGTTAATAATTCACTTTCTATTATATTTGATTTCTTTCTCAAGCAAATCAAAGCAGGTGTGTCTACTCTTTGCAACCAATAGACGTTAATTAAAACTTCAAAGTTATCAAGAAATTCTACCACCTTTTTAATCTGGAATACTTAGCACCTCATCAAGACCTAGCCATAAATCCCATAACTCAGGTTAATGGAGTTTATCCACTCATGATGTAACGAATGAAACAGAAAATTGAATTCATGATTTGAAAAATAAACTTATAGAGATGAATAATAACTATTGAATCGCAGATTAGATCACAAAGGATAAATCCCAAAATACTGATAATAATCTCTCTAGAATAGTTGTGTTGTTAGAGTCAAGAAATAAAGCGAGAAAATATCAAAATATGCTGTCCAAAACACAAGGTGTCGACCTTCTCCTGAATAATAATAATGATGATCATAATAATAATATCTAGAAAACCCTAAAACAAAGCTTTAAATATTTTACCCTAAATAAGGAAACAAAATCAAGGTTACAGCTTTTTCTCAAAATAGACGACGACTATTGGTGACGCCTTATCACGATCCTGACGACTTATCAAGAATGTCGTCAAGTCTTCTTCCAATCTGCACTAGTCCTGGCTTAGGTTGACGGCAACTTCTGACGCCTTATCAGGACTATGACGATGTATCATAAATGTCGTCATAGTTTTGCTCCAATTCTCATGTCTTGCCTATGTCTGAAGGCATTCCTAACGACTTATCAGCATTATGATGGCCTATCACAAAATGTCATCGATTCTACAAGTTGGAACTCATTCCTTTTTTAAGGCTGGCGATTGCCTTGATACTCTATCACCGGGTTGACGACCTATCATGAATGTCGTCAGCTGCTCTTGTCTTTTAATTTCCTTAGATTTCAGCCTTTTTGCTTCCATTATTGTTGGTTCTCTATCATATCAGCTTAAATTGAAAAAATCAAACATAAACTAATCAAAAATAACTAAAGTTTCTTAAGTCCTTGCAATTATTTAGAGTTAAAAGCCTAAAATGTGTTAGCATATGCTCACACATCAAGCAGCTATCTTATTATGCTTCCAAGTTGGTGTCTAGCCAGAGATCTAAAATGGGGTAGTTTGTTTCTGCATTATCTCATGATTTGGAATTGAAGTGTAAGGATACAATGTTTAACAACAATATGGATATATCAAAACTCATGGTTTATATGCTATAAGTAGAGGATGAAAAGAAAAAATAGACAGTGATGGGAGAGAGGTAGAAGAAGAAGTTTAGATATTCAGAGCATGGTAGGGGTTAGCAGAATAGTGAGAAAGATGGTAGATAATGGACTAAGAAGAATAATTAGGGAAGTTAATATTCTATCTGCTAGTGCTCCTTATCCTAACTCTTTGGGTAATCGTCATTCTTGGGATAGCGATGCTCATAAGGCTAACCCGACCCAACCCCAGGACTTTTCGTATTTAGCATCCAAAGTCCATTTGGGACTACGGAATGCCCCCTGTTACCCAACCCCACATTGTTTACACAGCTTTTGATGGGCTGAATTTCTAACATATAACAAGATAGCATAAATTTTTTCACTAAGACTTTATGCTAGGGTCAAAACCGTGATTGACCCTAACTGAGTCCGACTTTACCACACCAATCGTCCAACCATACCGATCAAACTATAAGCCTTAAACTAGGCCATAATCAATTAAGTATCTAAATATAATATAATTAATCCCAAAATGTATTATGACAAAATAGTGAGAAATAACGTCCGATTATGCCAACCTAAATATCAATGCCGATGCTAAGGCTAACAATCCTACCAATCCCACCCTTACCAACCCCCAGAATTATCACAAAGCCTTTATCCAAAAGGGTAAATAAATTTGGGTGGACATGCCCCCAACCATGGCAAAAACCAATATCCAAAATAAAGTCAAAACGTCAAACAATATCCATAACATGAAATGATGCCTTCCAAAGGATGGAAGCTCAACACTTCAGTCCCAATGTTGTCCCCAAGTTAATTATTATATAAGTGGAGTCGAACAACTGGTTCCTTCATAGCGTGGGTATACAACCACAAGTAGATGGGTTAGCAAGTGACCACTAGCATAAATCTCAGAATAAGGATAAAATAATGTCAGTTATAAAAACAAGTAAAACCATCCAGTGCACACAACCATACATATATTTATATAACTATGCCTAGAAAGGGGACCGGGTTTATTGTGCCTTTAAAACCTTTACCTAGGCTGTGCAGCTTTACCAAACTAAGCTACCCATAGGCTATATAGGTTCAGTTGCCCTTGCTGAAAGGGCCTCAATTCGTATAGATGCACGACCAGGGAAGTATCCCATAGGATGACTTTTATATCCCCCAATAGTGTGACATCATGGGCACGGTCCTGCGAGACCAATCCTCATATCGGCAAATAGGAGTTTCCATTTTTGGTCTCCCAAAGACCATCACTTTCCACTACTTTACTAAATATTCCGCCATTAATGCCCAATTACAATCGTTTCAAAATGACCAACCAATCCATTTACCATTTTATTAACTAGGGCCAATATTAGTGGTGTCGTCATACCACTCCTTACTTGAAAGTAATATCCATAGCCAAACTATTTAGGTTAAAAGGACATTCAAGTGCCATTCCATATACCATATTAAACCACTTGGTAGACTTCTATGTTCCCCAAAAGCACAACCATTTAGCCTTTATCCTTTTTAAACCATGCATAATTCCTTTACCAAGTTTAAAACATGCAAGAGTTCCATTTAAAGAAGCCAATGCCATGAATATATCCTTATAAGCATTTCATCAAACACATTGGGGGCATAATATATCAAAAACCAATTCCAAAGACCATTAATCAATTTCCATGAAATATAATTATCTAAAACCACCATTAATGCATATAAAAGCATAATTAAAACCATTGGAAACTATAACCAAGCATTTAATATTAAAACCCCCAAAAAATATTTGAAAAACTTAATAATGAAATAGTAAAACCATGAAATCAATCAAATAAATCATGCCTTTGGTAGAAATTAGAATGAGGAAAGAGTATTATACCTTAAACCAAGAATAATGGAAGGAAATCACCAAGACAAGGCCTAAACCAATCCTTTAGTTAAAACCCTAGCTTTTTTTCCCCAAAAGCTCTTGAGAGAATTATAGAGTATTTTGAATAGTTTCTAAGTGTTAAGGAAGAGAATAATTAGGTAAATAACTTCCTAAGTGTATTAGAAGTTACGGGTCCTAATTAGGGTAAGTAGGGAAATATCCATAATACCTCCACTTAAATCCCTTCAAAACCAGTCACAGGGATATGACTAACTCATACGAGTCGTACCCTTCTAATAAGATCAATACTCACCACTTGTATCCAAGACTCAACCCTTGGATAAAACACTGTCCATTATACAACTCATCCAACCAAGTCATAACCACAACATTGATTTATATCCATAACCCGTATCTCTGGCAGAGTCAAATACCAGGAGATAAAACACTACCCAATATATGAGTCCTTGATACAACTCGTACCAAGACATATGACTTATACCCTTAAGTCATACTCATTATAGTGACAAAAATCAACCTACCAACTAATACTAGTTAGCATATGACAGGACTATACCACTTGTACCACAACATACGGCTCGTACCTATGTGTTGTATTGGGTCTGGAGAATGAAATTCTAGGAAATTTTTTAAGAGTCAAAACTAAGGATGTTTCAGTCTCCCCCACTAGGAACATTCATCCCTAAATAACGGACAAGGTAGGGTAACCACACATAGAGTTATTTGCATTATTAAACAACCCTTTTGATAAAGTTTGAAATCAAAGAGGTAAAGATGTTAATCCTTCCTTTAGCAAAATCAGAAAATAATGATGTGTTAAAGACACCTAACATCTGCACGAATCCCAGGGGCATAAAATAGATGTGGATACTTAGTCTATATGTCCTCTTTCGCTTTCCAAGAAGCCTCTTCTAACTTATGGTTTCACCAAAGAACCTTAATCAAAGCCATATACTTGGTTCGTAACCGACAAACTAGCCTATATTATATCTCAACCAGGACCTTTTCATAAGAAAGATAATCTGAAATACCCAATCATTCTAATAGAAAACCCAAAGAAGGATCACCAATGCACCTCCTTTACAAAGAAAGATGAATAACTGGATGAACCAAACTAAATCAAGATGGCAATGCCAACTCAAAACCAACATTACCAACCCTCTGTAAAATCTCAGAAGGACCAACATACAAAGGACTGAGTTTTCCCTTTTTGCCAAACCACACCACCCCCTTCATGGGAGACACCTTTAGGAACACTCTATCTCTGACCTTAATCTCCAAGTCTCAATACCTAACATCTACATAGGACTTTTGGCAACTTTGGGCAGCCTTAATCCTATCTCGAATCACCTTGACCTTCTTCATTTCTTCATAAACCAAATCCAGGCCAAATATGTGTTCCCTACAAAGCTCAAACAACCTAATAGAAGATCTACACCTCCTTCTATACAATGCCTTAAAAGAAGCAATACTAATACTAGTATAGTAGCTATTGTTTTTAGCAAACTTCACCAAAGGTAGATGCTCAAACCAACTTCTACCATAATCAATCATATAGGATTGAATCATATCATCCAAGGACTGAATAGTTCTCTCTACTTACCCATCTATCTGCAGATGAAAAGTATTACTCAAACTAACCGTAGTCCCTAACCCTTTCTAAAAAGACCTCCAGAAGTGAGACATAAATTGCATACCACAATTAGAAATAATTGAAATAGGTACCCTATGCAGCTTTACAATCTCGAGAAGATACAACTTTGCATAATCCTCAGCCAAAAATATATTTCACACTGGTAAAAAGTGCGTAATCTTAGTGATCCTATCCATGATGACTTAGATCAAATCAAAATAATTCGGGAACCAAGAAAGACCAGTAATGAAGTCCATATTTAACACTTTCCACCTATATTCGGGCAATTCAATTTCTTCATACAACCCTCCTGGCCTTATGTGATCAATCTTAACCTATTGAAATACCATACACTAGCTATAAAATCTGCCACATCTCTTTTCATGCCATTCCACCAATAGATCTCCTTGAAATCCTGATACATCTTAGTTGAGCCAGGACAAAAAAACATAGCGTGACTCATATGCCACATTCAAAACTTATACAAAAGAGCCAAAAAACACAATAATAACAATAAAAAAACACAACACTAAGGAAGAAAACTTTAATGATTTTGAGATTACAAGAAACAAACAACTAAAATATATCAAGAAAGTAAAGATTGATAGTGAGACATACACTATTACAAGACCTAAGAACCAAAGGATGTATCAAATCTTGGGGCCCCTAAGACCAATAATAGCAACACCACACTCTTACTTGAACCTAAGAGGGAATCTACCACTCAAGAAAGTTTCTAGCAAAAATGCAACACTAGTGATTCCAAACTACGTGCTACCCTAGTTACAGTTACAACACTCTCTCTCAAGTGATGAATTCTTTCAATATCAATTAGCAGCTAACTAAAATAATGCTAATAAGTGTCTATTTATATTGTAAATTATCACATAACATAAATAACGAAAATACTCCTAATAAAAGGGGTGTCCATGGAGTGTCTTTCCAATAAGTGTAATCCCCAAAATACCCTTAATAAAGGGTGCTTCTTTAATGTTCCAAAACCATGGGGTCATCCTTCAACACATGTAGTCTCGAGTTGGCATCAAATGTAAGCCACCACACGATATTCCACACAGAGGTTTTCTTTATGTCATACTAAAAACGGGCCCTCCATGCATGTTCTTGTGTCCTCGAGGTGACCAAGTCTTGAGCCTTTAAGCGTTGACCTCTTATGAAGTCACCAAAAGCATAGATGGCCATTTGGCTCATATCATTCTTCCCTTATTAAAAAGGATTCGACCTCAAATCTATATCATTCAAAACTAAAGAAAGGACAAGCAAGCACAACATCCTCATGGCATGAGGGTTAGGGTTAGTGCAACAAATAACATCATCATGCCAAGGTGGTACACACTTGAAATATAGCTATGGATCTTTCAGGTTAAACATTAGAAATCTATTGAAAAATGCACGAAGGAGTTGGCTGTGGAAGCCATAATCTCTAAACACATATATAAGAAGGGTATCACACAAATAGTGTTGATCCAAAGTAGTCCAAAGATAGGACTCTTTACTTAACCTAAAAGTCATTAAACCTTGATCAAGAATTGAAACACACAATGATAAACCCTCTTAGAGACTTTAATGAGTCCCCTTCTTTAACCTTTCATCTTGGTTAGAGTTCTTTTCCTTGCACAATGTGGGTACCTCAAATGGATTATGAATCTGCAAGAAAGAGTTTCTATTATAGGGAGGGATACCAATATTCTTTTTCAAGCCTTTATTGTCATGTAAACCAAGAAAAAAGTTGGATGTATAATAATCTTCACATCTTAAGAGATTACCGAGGTTAAATGGGAGAAGTAGCCAAGGACTTAGGTCTCAGCCCTTCTGACTTTCCCTACAGTGCCATCCTTAAAATTAGGCATAGCCTCTTTATGACTATTTGAAATATCATGAGCAAAAAGAGGGTTGAGAAAGGTGTTCCACAAGTTTTCTTCAAATATAGGGTTCTCATGAATGCACTTACAACTAGTTTCACGATCTCTACTAGGAGTATGGCCAACATAAGAAACACATAGAGAAGACTAGATGGAATTTCTAAACCCACACCACCTTCTTGTTCGCAAAAGTAATCCTCATATAGAAAGAAACCACCATTAGTAGCAAAGGGATCACAACCAAATCCATATTCACAATAACAATTACAATTAGGGTTTCCTAAATATTAAACTAAATCAAGGTCATCTTCACCCCGTTGATCATTTTGCACACCCTCACTATTTGTTGGCAACTGACATACCAATGTAGACTCACCTTAGTTTTTACAAGGGTAAACTATGGTGGGAATAAAATCATTACTCGGCAATGGAACATCATTCATGTTACAAGTGCTATCATTAGCTGGACAAAAATCATTCTTACAAGAAGAATCAATTTATTCATCTAAAGGATCAACTAGTTCTTGATTACTTACAACAGGAATTGGATTTTATTTCAACCTAGAAATATCAAGAGTACCACAAAGGGAAGACTCATGCCATTGTAATCTAGGAAAACCACCAACTATATCCGCTTGGCTACAATTATCCACATCATAACATTTTAAGTTTATAGGAGTGTAGGAGATGGCATTTTTACCTTGTAGCTCACATGAGTTTTGGCCTTCAACTTGGAGTGTGTCATGGCCGCCCACTTTCTCCTTTGGGTAACTCTCATCACAAAGGAGTTTCCAATTAAGTGGTGCTTGGACAAGAGGAATTAGATTGAGTAGTCTAAGTATGCATATCAGTTGGCATAGCTTTTCAAGGTTGCATTTGAAATCTTGACAGGGGGCCATGAAAGTATCCCTATGGTACCTAAGAAAGAAAACAAAAATGAACAAAAAACAAACTATTTAGCTCAACAGTATCCTCATCAGACTCTCCTCTCTTTGGATACCTCACACTTGGTCCCACAAGGGTTTTAAGTTTACTTATACTCAATGAGACATTGAGGGGTGAGTTCTACTCTTGTCCGGAGTGGATTTCCGTTTGAAAGACTCAAATGAAATCAGGTTTGGACTTGAGCTAAGGATTTAAAATGAATCAAAAGATAAAAGAACACAGGAAATGCAAACACGAACGAAACGGACTCAAAACAAACTTACAACCTAGTAGGTGATTACTAGCTTGTCAATTAGTACTAGAAGCACTAAATGAAACTGAAGAAACAAGAAAAAGAAACTAAGAAATCTAAAATTTTGAGCCTTTGGTCATATTGCAGGGTGGTGAAATGGAAGCCACTTGGCAGCCTTGGATTGGGCTCGGGATTTTTTGAAATTTGAATTTTTTTTGTTTTTCAACTTGAATTGTTCAATCTCTAATTTGGAAGAATGGATTTTTGGATATAGTAGGCAAAACAAGACTTTGGAACACTTTTGTCAAAATTCAAGAGGCTTTGAATTCTTGCACATTTTTGGCAAGACAACCTTTTTGAGGGTCTTGTCTCATTTCCTCTTTAGTCAGCCTTGAAAAATGCCCTTTCTCCTTTTTGGAAATAAGGCATTTTGAAAGACCTATTGTCTACTTACTCCTTTTGTGTTGTCATGGAAATGTTTTCAAGATAAACAAAGACCATTCTTTCTTTCAATTGATTTTTAGATCAATCAACCTCCTTATAGGATTCATCTTCAACATAACATGGAGAACAACAAGAATATTCAAGAATGGAAACCAAACCAAATGAGCTCCAAATTGAATGATTTTTGTTTCTTTTAGCTCACGTTGAACTCCACAACAACAACAACACATTTTCAAACCCATATCTTAAACAATAACATCAACAACAAATTTTCAAGCCACCAGTCATCAAAAACAGCAACCTTCTAATTCAAACAACAACTCAAAAATGGCTCAAAATTGGGATCTAGACTCAATTAATGTTAGTGAAGAAGGGGCTAAAACTAGAAACAACCAAAACCCAAAAAATCTCCTAAATCTTAGTTCAAAATTTTGACCAAAGACCAAAGAGGGATAGAATGCTTCTTTTTGGATTTTTTGTTTTTCAAGACCTCTTTTTTGTGATTTTTCAGTTAACAAGCCCAAGATTGATTTCTTAAGAATGAAATCAACTCTTGCTCTAATACCAAATGATACAAAATAGCCAGAAAATACAACAATAACAAGAAGAAAACACAATACTAAGGAATCAAACACCAACAATTTTGAGATTACAAGAAGCAAACAACTAAACTATTACAAGAAAATAAAGATAGATAGTGAGACATACGCTATTACAAGACCTAAGAACCAAAGGTTATATCAAATCCTAGGACCCCTAAGACCAATAATAGTAACACCATACTCTTACTTTAACCCAAGATGGAATCCACCACTCAAGAACCCAATTTTCTAGCCAAAATGCAACACTAGTGATTTAATACTAATTTCTACCCTAGTTATAGTTACAACACTCTCTCTTAAGAGATACCATCTTTCAATATCAATCAACAAGTAACAAAAATAAGGCTAATACGATTCTACTTATATCCTAACTTATTAAATAACAAAAATGACCACAGTACCCTTCGTAAAAGGGGTGGCCATGGAGTTTCTTTCCTACAAGTATAATCACCAAAATACCCTTGCTTCTTGAATGCTCCAAACCTATGGGTTCATGCTTCAACACTTATAGTCTTGGGTTAGAATCAAAGGTAAGCCCCCACGCAATCTTCCACACATGGGTTTGCTTTATATCCTGCTCAAAATGGGTCCTCCATACATGTTCTTGTGTCATAGGTGACCAAGTCTTGAGAATTTGGCTATTTGGCTATTTGGCTCGTATCAAAAACCCTTTGCCGCCACTGTCTACATCAGGAAAACAAAACCTCTCTTGATACCATAAAGTAACATCACCACTCATCTTAAGCATCACTACCTTTTCTCTACTAATGTAACTCTTGATTCTTATCAAGACAGGATCCAACACTTTCTTCTCCTTAATTTTTGCTCCAAGAGATGATCATACCACCTCTTGCCTCACTACACCACCCTACTTAGAGTAAAAGAGACAAACTCTAAGATTACCCAAGCAGTGAATATAATCACCACTTCCTACTTTCCTTCCTCAACATTAGCCAAACTACTAATGGATAACCTGCTAAGAGTACCATCAAACACATTAGCCTTACATGGGTGATAGTGAAGACATATCATAATCCTTCAGAAGTTCAAGCCATATCCTCTTCTTTAAATTAAGCTCTTTCTTAGTGAATACATACTGAAGACTTTTATGATCAGAAAAGATATCCACGTGAACACCATACACATAATGCCTCCATATTTTCAAAGCAAACACAATCGCCAACAACTTTAAATCATGAGTAGGATAGTTCCTCTCACACACCTTCAATTTCTTAGAAAAATAGGAAATCACCATTGAATGTTGTATCAACATATAACCAAGACTTACTTGAGATGCATCACATTAAACCACGAACCCATCATTACCCTCCGTCAAAGTCAGGATTAGAGTCGAAGTCAACTTATCTTTCAACTTCTCAATACTCCCTTTACAAGAATCTAACAAATAAAAGTTAACCTTCTTCTTAGTAAACTTAGTCAAAGGAGCAGGTATCGAAGAAAAGCTTTTCACAAACTGCCTATATACCCAGCTAAACCCAAGAAACTCCAAATAACAAATGGAGTCATAGGCCTAGGACACCTATTCACTACAACAACATTTTACGAATCCACCATGCTTCCTTCACTAAAAATTATTTGACCCAAGAAAGTAACAATATTTAACCAAAACTCACACATAGAGAACTTGGCATATGATTGTTGTTCCCTTAAGGTCTGCAACACCTCACAGAGTTGATTAGCATGATCCACCTCACTATTTGAATAAACTAGAATTTCATCAATAAACATAATGACAAAGAGATCCAAATGCTGCCTTAAAAGTCGATAAATATTGTCGGAGTATTGGTCAACCCAAATGACATCACCATAAACTCAAAATGCCTATATCGAGTACGAAAAGCCATCTTACAGATATCCACCTTCCTAATCTTAAGTTGATGGTACCCAAATAAGTCAGCTATCCAAAGAAGACGATACTTGTTCTTAAACGTCATCTTGTTCTACTTCCTGTAGTCTATGCACATCCGAAGGGAATTATCCTTCTTGTGCACAAAAAAACCTATGCACACAATGGAGAAATACTAGGATGAATAATCCCCTTGTCCAGAAGATGTTTAAGTTGCTCTTTAAGTTCCCTTAACTTAATTGGATCTATTATATACGGAGGAATAGAAATTGGACGACTTTCTAAAAGCAAATCATTACCAAACTCTATTTCCTTGTCTAGAGGAACACCAAACTCTATTAACCACATGGACCAAAGTCAAACAAGGAACTTTCAAGTTAGAATCATTAACCCGGACAAGGGATAAAGACAACCTTTAAAGATTAACCTCTGAGCCCTAATATAAGAAATAAACCTCCCTCTAGGAGACAAGGAAATACCTTTCCATTTTATAATAGGTTCACTAGGGAACTTAAAGATATCCTTACAATTTCAACAATCCAAAGATGCGTAACAAGAATACAACCAATCCATATTCTAAATTATATCAAAATCCACCATATCCAACTCAAAGAGATCCCCCAAGGTCTACTTTCCACAAACAGATACCACACACCCCCTATAGACTCTCTTAGCAATAATTGATTAACCTATAGGGATAGAAATAGAAAAATGATGCAAAATAACTTTTGGATAAAAACCTAAAGACAAATTCACATAAGGAGTCACATAAGAAAGAGTTGACCCTTGATAAAGAGATTAATATACGTCACGCGAGAAAAGTTGTAACATACCAGTAACAACATCATGTGATGCCTCAGATTCCTATCGAGATGCAAAAGTATACAACCTGTTCTGACCAATACTAAAACCAGGAGTATTAATAGAATCAAATGCCACACCACCACGTGTAGGAGAAAAAGTTTAAGCCATAGGAATATTATTTTCCCCCATGCCAACCTTATTAACCGGATAATAGCTACGTCGATGGAATACCTGGCAACACTTGAAGCATTTGTACTTTACTTCATTTCAATAACCTTGGTAAGGACGATCACAAAATTGAAAAGGAGGACATGAAAAAATTGACTGACCTCCGTTTGCCTGAGATTGGACAATATGTGCTCGAGAATTGTCACCACCTTAATGACGTCTATCTCATGACTAGTTACGAGCACTAGTACAAAAAGAACAATAACTACCCTTCGTTTTTTCTATCACTTCCCACCATCTCTACCACCATAATAATGAGAACCTCCCTAATTAGAAAACTTGCTCCTCTTTACCTGTCTATCCCTAAACTCCGCCTGCCTCCCCTTTTAATTCTTAACTTACTGCATATGAATAGTTAACCTCGAGATATCTATATAAATAATCAGCAAGACAATCTTGCTCTCCCAAATCAAATCTCTATTCAACCCAAAAAAAACATCCCCATTCTAAACCTTATATCAGCTACTAAGTAAAGAGCATACATTAATAGCTGATAGAACTTCAAAGTATATTTCTTTACAGACAACCTCCTTTGCCTGATGTTCACAAACTCCTCCATCTTGGCTTTCCTCAAATCTAGGGGAAAGTATCAAGCCAATAAAATGTTAGAAAAGGCCTCCCACATTACTTTCTTTTTCAAATCACCTTTATCCTTGTCCTACTCCTCATACCACTGATAAGCAATATCATTGGGCTGATAAGCTACAAAGTTAACCCCCTCTACATTATTAGCCTAAATCAATCAAAAGATTTTTTCTATCTCATCAAAAATGTTTTATGAATCCTCCTTCACCTCCTTCCAACCCTAGTGTCCTCAACAGAAAAAGCACCAATTGCACCTCACTCAGCCTGAGTAGCAACTAGTTAGGCAATAATATGAATAGACTGATAGAATTCTGTGTTCGTCATATTGCCCAGAGGGACCTAAACTGAACTAGATAGAATAGAAAAAACTCCATCCGCAATATGAATAAGAGCATATGATCGAAGATGTACTCTAAATGTAGCACGTACCCCTTCAACATTATCCTCAGACAGGAAGAAAGAATTTCCTTGTATTCTAAATATAGGAGGCATGATCTTAAAGATGAGCAAACAAAGATTGGACAAAGATTCTAGGATTGAGAACTCAATCTTGAATATAGAATACCAAGAAAGTAAAACATTCCTAAATGACTTGTAGCCTCTCCCTTATGAGTATGGCATACTTCACACCCTTAAAAGAAACACTACTTGACACCGTTTTATGGACTCCAAAGTGACCATAAACCTAGGATTTTATACCAACTTGACACGACCCAACCCCAGGCCTTGTCATAATGGGTATCCAAAGTCTATCCAAGATAGGGTACCAACCCTTATTACCCAACCCCATGTAGTTTACATAACCTTTGATAGGCTGGATTTCAAACATATATCAAGAAAGCATAAATGTTCTCATTAAGACTCTGGGATAGGGTTGTGATCGGCCCTAATTGTGTCCAATCATACAACACTAACTGCCCAACCATACCTGCCAAACCATAGGCCATAAGCAAGGCCGTAACTAAATAAGTATCAAAATATAATATAATTAATCCTGAAATATAATTTAATGAAACAATTAGAAATTATGTCTGATGATGCTAGCCTCAATATCAATACCAATGCAAAGACTGATACATCAATTGATCTTGACCATACTAACCCCAAGAAGTACCACAATGCCTTTATCCAAAAGAGTAAATAAATCTGGTTAGGAAGTGCCCCCAACAATGGCAAAAACTAATATCCAAAAAAAAGTCATAAGTGTCAAACAATATCCATAACATGAAATAATGCCTTCCAAAGAATAGAAGCTCACTACTGCAGTCTAAATATTGCCCCCAAGTCAATCACAATGTAAGAGGAGTCGAACGATTAGTTCCTACATAACATGGGTATACGGTCGCCATTAGATGGTTTAGAGAGTAACGACTAGCACAAATCTTAATATAAGGATAAAATAATTCCAGTTATAAAAGTAAGTAAAACCATCCATTGCACACAAACATACGTATATATATTATGCTAAGTTATTCAACTAGGAGTTTGTGAATTTGCATGGTGCCCTAGTGTCCATCATATCAGACCGAGGTATGTAGTTTTTCTCCCACATCTAGTGTTCATTTTAGAAAGGCTTGTGTACACAGGTAAAGCATAGCACTACTTTACACCCTCAAATATATAGGAAAGCAAAGCATTCTATTCAAACTTTGAACGATATGATAAGGGCCTGTGTGATGGACTTTAAGATTTGTAGGAGTTATCATTTACCCCTTATTAATATAGTATATAATAACAGTTATTATTTAAGCATTTAGATAGCTTCTTTTGAGGTTATTTATAGTAAGAAGTGTAGGTATCATATTAGATTGTTTGATATTGGTAAGACTAGGTTTTTGGTCTCGACTTAGTCCACCAAGCCATGGAGAAGCTAAAAGTGATTAGAAAAGGCTTAAGACATCTCAAAGTTTCCAAAAGACTTATGCAGGTTTAAGGCAAAGTGAATTGGATTTTGAAGTGAATGATAGGGTTATTTTAATGTTTTCTTCTATGAAAAGAATCATGATATTTTGGAAATAGGGGAAGATTAGTCCTCGTTACATTGGAACCTATAAGATTTTGAGGAGTGTTGGGAATGTTTCTTATGAGTTGGATTTTCTTCTGAGTTTGGGTTTTATTTATCCTGTATTTCATGTGTCCATACTGAAAAAGTATGTCGCTGATCATTCTTTGATAGTCCCTATTAAGGATGATGATGTTAAAGATTCCCTAGTTTATGAAGATGTCCTAGTTGAGATATTGGATAGTCAAGTTCATAGGTTGAGTACCAACGATGTGGCTTCGGTGAATGTCCTTTTGAGAAACCAAAAGGTGGAAGAAGTTACATGGATAGATAAGGAAGATATAAAGGTCAAATACCCATTCTTGTTCCTCAAATTTGATGAAAGTGCTTAAGGTATGAGTTTTATTTTCCTTAATTACTTTTTGAGTTTTTAATTTGATTTTGTGTATTATTGCTATTCTTGTGATAAAAGAGTCCTAACTCATCATTTAGGGATGAATTATCCTAAGATGATATAATGTAAGACCCCTTTAAATTTTGATCATTTTATTTTTTTCTTCTCCATGTATGTAATATTGATTTTGACTTGAATTGTATTCAGGGACATTAAAAGGGTAATTTGGGAAAGTTTCAAAATTTTTTAAAGGGGTTCGGGGTTATTTTGGGAACCCAAGGTAGTGAGGTTCTGCAAAATCATCTTGTCACAGAGGTCACCCTACACGATATTAGTATGGAGAGGAGGCTAATAATGATATGACATGCCAGGGGTTAATTTTATCCAGTTTTATTTTTTTTCACTTAAAGGTGAAGGGCTTTTGGTCTTTTTCACCATTCATACAACTAATAAACATAAGATTGACCTTTTCCCCTTCTGTTAAAAAGATCAAAAACTCCTATTCTTTTCTCCAACCCCTAAACGAAGAAAGATTAAGAGTTTTTCAAGAAACCACTACTCTAGGATCCAAACTTCAAATTGATTTCAAATTCATGTGTTTCGGGCATATTTTTCTTCCCTAAACTTTAATTTTACATTGCGACATGAATTGAATTGATTTTCGTATAATTTAAATTGTGGGTCTTGAAATTGGGTTGAGGGGCTTTTGTTTTACTGATTCAATTACTTGTTCCATATTTTAAATTGATTATTCATTCCTTAACTTGATGTTTTTAGGACTGAATTGGTAAATTATTTAAGTGGTTGGAACAGGTGAAATAGGTTTCCCCAAATTGGATAAATTTTGGCTTGGAAAAGTACAAAACTCAACCTGCTTGGTAAATTTGATTTTAATTATGAAAAATGGCATGGCTTAACTTTCTTTTGAATATTAATGGATAAATGGATATAAAAATTGATTCGGATGGCCTTGGTGGCCATGGTTTGGATTTTAATGGAACTTGAGAGTGCAATTTTGTTGTGTGAATTGATTTGGCATGTTTAATTTATCTTGAAAGCATATTGGTATAATGATACCAAGTGGTAAATACCTTAATGATTTTTTCTTAGGTTAATGATTGGAAATATGTTCAAATAATTTTAATTTAGGCTTAAAGAGGGTTGTGTTTCTCACTGTGAACGGGTAAGTCCCAGGGGAGATGAACACTAGAAACCACATTTGTCGGCATTAGTGGTCTATATGACTGTGTTGTTTAGAAACACTTGATATATATATATATATATATATATTTGGGATAGTTATTACCCATGGTGGCTCTAGTTTTCCCTTGGTTTTTCCTCTTTCCATATGGCTAACATACACTAGGACCTTCCAGCAGGGAAAGCTAAACTCATATAGCTCATTGGTGCCTATAGGATGGATCGAGCTGCATTATCAGGTTAATGGCTTTAAAACTATCATCTTCATGACCCTAACCATATCCTGGCATCTTATACATATGTATATATGAATGTGTGAATATAGTTTTGACTGATTTTTGACATGACATTATTTTATAACTTTCTATGAGTTACATGTCAGTACTTATCTCACTAAACGTCCTAGCATGCTACATCATTTCATGATGTAGCGCCCAAAGACTTTTTTGTTGCTCTTATGCAGCATTAGGTAAATCAGCACTATGTTGAGTTGTTATGAAGTGCTGCGCCTCCATTCTTTCAAAAGGACTTATCATTTCATTATTCTTTCATTATTGACTCAGTGTTTATGGATTATTTTTTCTCATAGTCCAGGGAATATCTTTACTTATTTGTTATTATGGTATTAGAGGCTGTTGTGTACAGATGTAGGTTGGTATTTGATTGACTCTTATTCTTTATTAGATAATTGATTCATTTTCTCATCATTTTTGGTTGTCTTTTGTTGTATTGTTTCATTGTGGTCTTGAGATTACGCTAATGAGGGTTGTGTTTGGTCTATGGTAGGCTTGAGATTCTAGTCACGATTAGGTCAGGGTTCAGGTCATGAAAGTATTCTATCTTTTTAATTATTACTTTATCTTAAAAATTGTTTATCTATTGCGAAAGAAAATTTACCCTCAAGATTGTTTTATCTTTTCTAAAAGTCACTTTGTTTTTTATTTTACTATTTAGACAGGGAAAATTAAACTTTTCCTAGTATAAAAGTATGAATGTCATCTAACTTGACAATGTATGATTTTATTAAGGATATAAAGGAAATACGTAGAATTATTTCTTAATTTATATCTTTGGTTATTATAAAATCATTTATAAAACAGATTCCATCATTACATATATGTGATTTGGGGAGTTTATACTTTATTTTTAATCTTTCTTCTGGTGTGGAGAATAACTGCGTAACACCTTTTTCTAGATACATAATAGGAATTAGTCCTTCTATAATGCAGTTTTGATCTACACCTTTATCAAATATTAGAATCTTATGAATTTTCTAATCTTTAATTATAGCAAGTGTAGCGGATATGTGGTAGCTTTGCACTTAAATACTGTAATTATATTAATTCCTAATTTATTTAATGGAGGTTCTTATATAGATTCTATTTATTTGATGTCACATTTTACTTCTGATGTTTCACCAAGCTCAACTTGATGATATTTTGGGTCTTGGCTAGATGTTAAATCATTTAGTCTTTTATTAGCAAGTGACTTTGTTTTTATGTTTCTAAGTCTTTGTTTAATTTTTCTATTGTTTTCTTTTATGTATAACAATTCCATCTTAAAATCTTGTATTATTGTTTTAGATTTATGTTCTTTAATTTTATGTAATATATTTTTCATATTAAAGGGTTCAATTATCCCTTTATCAAAATTTTAATTAAGAACAATATATTGTAAGGCCATTAAATATTTGCTCCTTAGTGTTGGACCTTCAAGATAATTTATCATGTCAAAGAAAACCTCCTTCTCGATATTACTGTTAGGAATAACATTTATAGAATGACTATCACAAGTGCAAGCTGCACCGCCGCATTAACAATGTTAAGTCTATTCACTACTATTTGAACTCTATGTTATTAAGATGATTATCATTACTAATACCTTCTTCAATAGAAGAACTATTTTCATTTTCATCAATAATAGAATATAATTTATTTTTAACTTCGTTCCCTAGTTCTAACATAATTATTTTGTCTTTCTTTTTATTTGAAACTCGACAATAATAAGCCATATGTCCTATTTTTTCATAGTTCTAACGTGTATTATTATTATTTTTATATCCTATTTTATTTGTGGCTTGCTTTGATTTCTTAAATCATCTTTTATAATAGTGAGGTTGTTTAGATTAATCTTTATAATTTTTATGTTATTTTTTTATTTTCTTTGAAGCTTCTTTTGAAGGGGCTGCTAATTTAATATATCTAAATTTTTGACAGAAGCTTCCTAACTCATTTCATCATATTTTATTATCTCTATTTAGCCGATCTTTAAGATTAATATCTGCACATTATTTTAGTCCTGTGACATTTATATAACTTATAATATCACCATAAGTTAAGTGACTATATGAATTTTTCTGTAAAATCTATCGTTTACTTTTTTTCTAACTTTTTCTGCAAATAATGTTGGTAAACCACTTATAAATATTTATTTTCAATAATCATAATTACAATTTTCTCTAACCATGACGTTATTGAGGGAAATATCTTTATTCCATCTAAAATCATCTAACATTGGACATGCTAAATTTGATAATATTTTTAAACTTCCATTTTGAAAGTGTTGAGGTTCTCTTAAAAAATTTGTAGCTATACTATAAATTAAGGTGGTGGTAGCGTCTTTTAAGACTTGATTTTCAACTGCTTTTCCCACACAGTTTTAATTTACTGAGTAATTATTGTAGCATTTAATATGCTTTCCTTATTATATTCGGTAAGATAGATAGCACCAATATTTTATGGTACCTGTAAATCCAGATAAGATTATTTTAGCTACTTGTTTGTCTTTTATTTTATTAATTTTATATGCCATGATGGCCATTCCCATTTCACATAGTTTATTTTATATTTGATGTTCTGCTAATCTGTCAATATTCTACTTAGCAATTTCTCTTCCAGAATGTGAAGTATAAGATAAGAATTTATTTTCTTCATACTGTATATCTAGAAATGTGACCTTTTTATAATAATTCATTTTTATTGAATATTTAGAGCTTAGTTTATTAATTTCTTTATCATTTTTATCAGCTAAAGTTCTTATAGCCTTATCATTTGTGAATTTTAATTCAAATTTTAACCTTCCATTAATCTTTTACAAAATATCGTTTGTGACTTCAAACTTTTCTTGATATCTAGGAAATTTATCTTTTGAAAATTCTAGTAATTTAAATATTGGATTAGTTTCTTTTTTTTTTATCATGGTAAGAAGGGCTTGATTTATCTTTAAAAGTTGATTTACTCTTGATTTTGAGATTTTTTTTATTTTGTTGAAGTATTCTATTTTTATCATTATTCTTAGGATCACCTTTAGTATCTTATATATCTAATTTAAATGGTGAAGCAACAAAAATTCTACCATTATTTGTAGACTAATTTCTTCTAATGGAAGACTTATAGGTCCAACTACATTGTCACTAGTATACAATTAATTGACAATCATATTTAATGATTCCTTTTAATCATCTAATGTTCGTATATATTCTAACCATTTAAAAATGCATTATTGCATCTTCCTAATTTCATACAAGTGCACCAATTTTCCCTAAAAGGGTAATCATTCTTTTATTGAATACCCACGTTATACCACTATCATTTAAAGGAATTTTCTTGGCTATTTCATTATTTATCTAAATATTCAATGTTAGGTTCAAATAGTTCATATGAACTAATCGTGCATCGATAATCCTTTACTCCTACCATTTCACTTGTAGTAGGACTTGCTGAATTTTTGTTTTTGAAATTCCTATGTTCATATTCCACCTAAGGAATTGATTCAAAGAAATCAACTCCTTTTAATTTTATTTCTGTATCTTCCAATGTTACTTTCCTTTCTTCGATAATTTTGGACACTGATGGTCTAGAAAAGGACATTATTTTACTTGAAGAGGCTTGATTAAAGGATTGGGATCTTTGAAATTTTAAATCTATAGATCCATCTAATATTGTATTACCTGTTCTATGTTTGAATTTTCTTCTTTAATTTCTGGCTCTGTTATGGACTTAAAATGTCAATTATCTTTTATTAATACATCATCCTATTTTGTCATTTTTGGGATAAAAGTATTATCATGAGTATGATTTGATTCAATAAGCATTGTAACTCATTTATTGATTACTATGTTTGCCTTAGGGACTAAGCTAGTTTTCATTGATCTACGATATACTCTATATATTATTTCTATTTCTCTTGTATTTACCTTATTCTTCATATTTTTGATTTAAACATTTAATGTTAATGTATTCATAACATTTGATCATTAATACGTATAGAAAAATTCGGATAACAATTAAAGTATACCGGTAAATTGGTGAGGTTACTTTCTAATACATCAAATAACGAATCAACAAAGTTTAATAACCTATTATCTATTAAAAGAGGCATATAGGAACATCTAAACCTAATCAATATAATGGTTTAGCTGTCATTTGGACAAGATCTATGTGAAAAAACTTATAAATTTTTCTATACCTATTAATATTTTCAACTGCTAATAATTTTTTAGTCTTAGTATTCTTATTAATGGCTATAGTAGATGTAGAAGATTTAATATTATAATTTTATACTAAATCAAAGTGTCTAGTTTTATAGACTCTTTTAAAACTTTCTTTTGTAATATTTCAACTTTGTAAATCACTTTCTATTTTTGCAATTTATTAGAGGTAGCATAAATATTAAACTTATTTACTATGTTCTTATTTGGTTGGAGTATTCATTAGGACTTTGAAGATAAGAGATTTAACACTATCCTTGGGCCAATATCTACTTTAGATATTACTCCTTAACAATTATTTCTTTGTGTAGTATTTATTGATTTTCTCGGCCAATATCCTATAGGCTTGGCGATGGAAACATTTTCTGGGTCCAAGTCTTTATTGAACATATACTTAGAGCTAAACCAACTAAAATACAGGCTTGCCAACATCTAGATAATTATTAAATGGCTACCAAATATATAAATAAAACTAAGAATGTAAATGAAGAAGAACTGTAACTACCTACCAAAGAAATGATTATTCCAAGAGTAACATTAATTTTGATTGGCTCTAAGACACCATAACGACTTAGCTGCTCCTCCTCATACTTATATCCCCTTCGTAGTAACTTGGCTTAGATAACATAAGATGTACAAATAAGAAAAAGAGGAGCAAAGAATTTAAAGTAATTAGTAGGTTTTGGATTAGTTAGGGTCTAGGAGGTTCTTATTGCATTGGTATATTGCAAAATTCCTTCTCATACAGTTAATACTTGATGTTTAATCCTATATGTACTTTAAGCATGGTTATAGCTTTGTCTTGAACTGTTTGGGGTATTATAAAATCTCCTTGTTGGGGTAATTTGTCTCAAAATGAAAGCTGACTGAGTGGGAAGGTCAGGGGAAAATAGTTTCAATTCCCACATTTTCTTTTCATTTTCACCTGATGTTATTGGAACCCCATAACACTATCTGTACTTGAGATTCCTATTCTGAGTTTCTATGAGGTTAACACTAACATGGTATTGAGTTAATAACTAAAATGTAGACTAAACAGATTCATGAATGCAAGCTATGTAATGAGAATAACTAGGTAACATAGAATAGAAAGAATTAATTAATTAAGGTAAACTATTAACTTAAGCTGGTATTATGTTTGAAGGGAAGGGGTAGAGGTACTGGGTCGTTACATTTGCCTCTACTTCCCATATAGCTCCCTCAATCGAATAATATCACTAAAGAACCTTTACCAGTGTAACCTCTTTATTTCTCAACCTATCAACTTACCAATCATGGATTTCAATAGCAATCGCTTTGTAGTTAAGATTATCTTTCACTCTCATATTTTCTGAGGGCACAACCAATGCAGGAACACCAATGCACTTCTTTATCAAGGAAACCAATAAGATTGGATGCACTACGGCTAAGTCTGCCAACAAATCTAACAAATATCCTACATTTCCAAAGGACCTACAATATTATAAGGACCAATAACTGGGCAATTGAGCTTTCCTTGATTCAAAAATCTCATCATCCCCTCTAGAGGGGAAACTTTAAGGTAGACTAAATCACTAAAAACATATTTAATCTCCTTTCTAATCTAATTTGTGTAGGACTTCTGCTGAATATGAGTCATTCTTAGTGTTTATCTAATCAGTTGAACTTTCTTCATAGCCTTATGGACTATGTATGGACCTATCATTGTATTTTCACCAACCTCAAACCAACCAATATGAGAACTACACCTCCTTATATAATGTGCCTCCAATGAGGCCATTTGAATACTAGAGAAATACCTGTTATTAAACGCAAACTTGATCAAACGCACATTATTATTCCATCTATTGTTGAGATAAATCAAGCATGATCTCAATATGTACTATAAGGTCTCAGTGATCATTCTACCTGACCATCCGGATGCTCATAAAATGAACTTGGCTACTAAGGCCCTTAAAAAATGCCCTTGCCAAACTGAGAAGTAAACTTAGTACCTTTATCTGAAATGATAGTTAATGGGACACCATGTAGTTTTACTAACTTTCTTAGGTAGAGTTCAACATAATCCTTGACTTAATTTGAACTTTTAACTAGAAGAAAATGGGTTGAGTAATCCATTTAATCACCATTAACCCAAAGAGAATCATGTTGTAGATGAGTATGAGGCATCCCTATAATAAAGTCCATATTCACTAGCTCCAATATCCAAGCAGGAAAATGATGTTAGAAGAGTGTCACTAGGTCTCTATTGCTCAATCTTAACCTATTGTAAATTTAGATACTTAGCCATAAATTATGCAATATCCTTCTTTATACCATTCAACAAATAGACTTCTTGTAAATCATCATACATCTTATTTGTTCCTGGGTGAAACAAATACCATGAACCATGGACCTCTTCTATCTTCCACTGTCTCAAGTCATCAACATATAGAATAAGTAGTCTACATTGATAACAAAAAACACCACCATCCTAAGGATAAAACCTCAACCTTATGATTTGGGACTACTGCTTTCACTCTAAGAAAAATAAGATCATTATCTTGTATTTCTTTCACCTCGATAACCAGAGAGAATTCTAAACCATTTTAAAACAAAATACTAACTTCGATTGATTTAACCAACCAAACTCCCGGTCGACCTAATCTTGAACCTCATGGGCTAGTTCTTTCTTCTCATCCTCTATGTGAGCAACACTTCCCATAGATAATCTACTAAGGGCGTTGGTCACCATATTTCCTTTACTTAGATTGTACAAAACACCGATATTATAATCTTTTAGCAACTTTAGCCATCTCCTCTGATGGAGATTCAAATCTTTCTGACGGAATATGCACTAAAGACTCTTGTGATTGGTGAATACTTCAACATAAGCCCCATAAAGGTAATGCCTCCAAATTCTTAAGGAATAACCCTTCGTTGTCAACTCAAAATGATGAGTGGGTAGTTCTTCTTATGAGGCTTGAGTTGTCTAGAGGAAAATGCTATAACTTTGACCCACTTTATCAGCATACAACCAAGTCCAACCCCAAAAGTATCACTATAGAACAAAACTATCAGAGCCCTCGAGAAAAGCAAAAATTAGAGAGGTGGTGAATTGAGTCCTCAACTAATAATAATTCTTCTCATTAAAGTTAGACCACTAAAATTTGAATTTATTCTGAGTCAATCAAAATATGGGATAACAAATAGAGGAAAATCCCTCAATAAACCATCTATAGTAACCAACTAATCTTAGAAACTCCTAATATTTGATGGAGATATGGGTTTAGGCCAATTCCTCATTGCTTTTGTCTTTTGAGGATCAACACGAATGTTATCACTGGAAATAATATTTCTATGAAATGTTATCAATTTCTACTAGAATTCACACTTGCTGAATTTGGCGAATAGTTGGCAATTTTTAAGAGTTTATAAGTCAATGCTTGAACACCCTATACCTTAGGTAAATAAAATCGGATGCAGCATTCATTGTTCCGAAATACATAAAAACAAATTCAAAGTACTCATACCAAGTTCTAAAGGTTGTCTATAGAATTTCATATTCTTCGACTCAAAGATGATGATAGCTTGATCTAAAGTCTTTCTTAGAGAAATATTTTGCACCCTAAAGTTGGTCAAATAATTTGTCAATATTCAGAGTAGGATACTTATTTTTTAAGATAACCTTGATCAAGTGATGGTAGTTGATGCCCAATCTAATAGAACCATCTTTCTTTTACATATAAAAATAGAGTACCCCATAGAGAGACGTTGGGCCTAATGAAACCTTTGCCTAAGTTGTCATTCAAAATTGTTCCTTCAACTCCTTAAGCTTGCACGGATCTACACTGTAGGGTGGAACTAAAATAGTTTGGGCATCCAGAACGAGATCTATTTTGAAGTTAATTTCCCATTTGGGTCGAACTCTAGGTTGATCAAGATTTTTTTTTACAATTTGAACTGGCCTAAAAGTTAGGCTTCAAATTTTAAATCCTTAACTCAGACTAGATGATAGATACACCCTTTGGAGATCAACTTTCTAGCCTTAAGGTAAGAGATGAATTGGCCCATAGGAACTACGGTACTACCCTTCTACTCGTAAACTAGTTTATTTGGAAACCAGAATCAAACTACTCTCTGCATACCATAAAAAGAGGCATAGCACGAATGTAGCTAATCCATTCCAAAAATAATGCTAAATCTTCCATAACTAACTCTAATAGAGTAGCTAAGGTAAATTTTTAGGAAATTTTAACTGGGCAATTTTGATTATGTCCATTTAGCTATGACTAAGTCATCAACTAGAGAAGAGACTGTGAAGTGTTCTGAAATAATTTGGGACTGACACTGAAATCTACTGTTATATAGGGAATTATAAAATAATGTGTGGCTCCAAGATCTAGCAATAAATAAACGTGAATATGAAAGACTTGTAACATACTTATGACTATTTACAAGGAACCCTCATGATCATATCGAGTATTAAGGGCATAGAATCTAATCTGATGTTGTCTTCAAGCTACACTAAATAAGGCACCTTTCTATGTCAGACAACCTACTAGAGCTGCTGAAGTGTTGGACTGAGTTTACTTGCTGACATCGCTACATCTCTGGGAATTCATTGGACATTCCATAAGTCTGTATCTTGGATTACCACAACAAAAGAAACCATTACTATAAGACATACATTCTTGTGGTTCCTATAATACTTTTTTATACCAGGTTGGTACAAACATTATATACACTACTTTTGTCTTATTTCCTAGTTCCCTATCTTAACTATCTTTCCTAAACTTGGGTACTAGAATAAGATAAGGCTAGATCTAAAGATTACTGGGGAAACTAATGACACTTTTTTTCATTTAACCTCTGCCGAGAGAAATTGAAGCTACCTATTTTGGTCCTCTTATTCTTTTTTTCTATTTTCTTAACTTTCTCTTCCTTTATCTTTTGAGAATGAACCATTACCATAGAGATGTACATCTCTTTAAAGATCATATTAGTCGTACATTCTTTGACCACATACTTTGAAACACCAAAGACAAACTTACTGATGCTGGACCTAGAATCCATAACCATAGTCTGAGCTAATATTGCCAAATGATTAAACATAAGGGAATAAAGTAATGCCCTAAGTTCTTAGTCCTTGAATTTTTTTGAAAATTTTATCCTCACTGTCTTGACTATGAACTACACTTATTAGTTTTAGGTAGTCTTAATAGGTCCTAGAGACCCAATCGTAACAAAAATAAAAAATTATTTGGAAAAGTTTTGCTCTGAGTACGAGTGGCTTATTATGAGTTGTAAATAACCATTGCTAACTCAAAATCATGAGTGGGTAGTTCTTCTTATGAGGCTTGAGTTGTCTAGAGGAATATGATATAAATTTTCCCTACTTTATCAACACAGAACCAAGTACAACCTCAAAAGTATTACTGTAGAACAAAACTATCAGAGCCCTCGATAAAAGTCCAAATTAGGGAGATGGTGAGTTGAGTCTTCAACTACCAAAAATTCTTCTCATAACGGTTGGACCACTAGAATTTGACTTTCTTCTAAGTAAATCAATACATAGGATAACCAATAGAGGAAAATCACTTAAAAACCATCTATTATAACCAACTAAGCTTAGAAACTCCAAATATTTAATGTTGATATTTGTCTAGGCCAATTCCTCACAGCTTTGTTCTTTTAAAGATCACCCCTAATGTCATCACTGGAAATAATATGACTATGAAATGTTACTAATTTCTACCAGAGTTCACACTTGCTAACTTTGGCAAATAGTTGGCGATCTTTAAGAGTCTATAAGTCAATCCTCAGATGATCTACATTTTCATACTTACTCTGAGAATAAATGAGAATCTCATTTGTGAAGATAATGACGAACATGCCAAGTACTGCTTGAACACCCTATTCATTAGGTACATAAAATCTGTAGTAGAATTCATTATTCCAAAATACATACCAAAAAATTCAAAGTAACCATACCAACTCCCAATGGTTGTCTATAGAATTTCATATTATCTTACTCGGAACAGATGATAACTTGATCTAAGGTTTTTATTTAATGAAACATTTTGCACCCTAAAGTTGGTCAAACAAGTCCTCAATAGTGGGAGTAGGATACTTATTCTTGAATATCACCTTGGTCAACTTATCGTAGTTGATGCACAATCTATGATAACCATCTTTCTTTCTCATACAAAAATAGAGCACCCCATAGAGTGACGTTGGGCCAGATGAAACCTTTGTCTACTTGGTCATTCAATATTTTTCATTCAACACTTTAAACTTGGATAGAGCCATACTATAGAGTGTACCTAAAATAGGTTTGACATCTAGAACGAGATCTATTTCGAAGTTACTTTCCCATTTGGGACCAACTCCGGGTAGATCATCTAGAATTTTTTTACAATTAGAACATACCCATGAGTTGGGCTTCAAATTTTTTATCTTTAACTCGGACAACTAGTAGATACACCCTTTGGAGATCAACTTTCTAGCCTTAACGTAAGAGATGAATCTATCCCTAGGAATCGAGGTACTACCCTTTCACTATAGAACTAGTTCATTTTGAAATTGGAATTGGACTACTCTCTTCCTACCATAAATAGAGGGATAGAAAGAATTTAACTAATATATTCCAAGAATGATGCTAAATCTACCATAACTAACTTAACGAGTAGAACATAGGTGAATTTCTGGGAAATTGTAAATACGTAGTTTTTTATGTCCATCTAGCTATAACTGAGTCATAAATTGGAGAAGAGACTGTGAAAGGTTCTAAAATAATCTTGGACTAACATTGAAGTCTACTATTATATGGGGAGTTACAAAAGAAAGTGTGGAACCATGATCTAGCAATACATAAACATAAATATAAAATACTTGTAACATACTTGGGACTATGTACAAGGTACCCTCATGATCCTATCATCTCTGAATGGCATAAAATCTATTCTAATGTTATCCTCCATCTACACTATATGAGGTACCTTGCTATGTGAGTCAACCTACTAGAGCTGCTGAAGAATTGGACTAACTTTAATTGTGGGCATCCCTACATCTCTGGGAATTCACTGGACATTCCCCAAATCTGTGTCTTATGTTACCACACCAAAAGAAACCATCACAACAAGACTTACATTATTATGGTTCTGATAATACATTTTTCATACCAGGTTAGTACGAATAATACATACACTACTTTTGTCTTAGTTCCTAGTTCCCGATCTAAACTATCTTTCCTAAACTTGGGTACTAGAAGAAGATAGGCAAGATCTAAAGATTTCTATTGAAACTAATAATACTTTCCTCTATTTGACCCCTCTTGAGAGAAATTAAAGCTACCTAGTTTGGCCCTCTTATTCTCTCTTTCTATTTCCTTAACTTTCTCTTTCTCTATCTATTGAGAATGAACCATTAGCGTGGAGATGTCCATCTCTTTCAAGATCATAGTAGTCATACATTCTTTGACCACATACTTTTAAATACTAGACCTAAACTTGCTCATACTGGACCTAGAATCAGCATCTATAGTCTGAGCTGATATTGCCAAATGAATTAACTTAAGGGAATACTGTAATAGCACAAGTTTTTGGTCCTTGAAAAGATTTGAAAATTTTATCTTCACTGTCTTTACAATGAATTACCCTTATTAGTCGTAGGGAGTCTTAATAGGTCCTTGGGACCCAATCAAAACCAAGTCAATAAGTAGTTGGAAAATTTCTACTCTGAGTAAAAGTGGCTCACTATGAGTCATATGGACTTGTTATGATTCATAGGGTACAAATCGTAGGGTTTCTAGTGTTTACCCAATTTGGTTTTATGTTGACTATAACTAGACTCTATGAGTCGTAGGATCACATTACGAGTAGTACCGGCTAAGTCAAAGGGTAAACTGTGTGTGGCTGTCCTGGGAACTATCTTTGCTATGATACAGGGTCACAAGTCATGATGAGTCCATACGAGTCATACATGACCCATAGTTATTAACGACTAAATTTCAGCTTTAATTATAGGGCATTTTGGATAATTCTCTCCTTACCCAATTAAAACCCCATGTCCATAAAGCACTTAAGGGGGATATATTTAATTCTTAATGTACTAAAACACTTCAAAATCTCTCCTAAATTCTCTCAAGAAACCATACTTAGGATTTCTAAGAAGTAGGTCATCCAAGGGCTCAAGGGTTTAAATCCTTTCGTGAAACTTGGTATTTCAGGCATGTTACTCTTCCATAATCATTAATTTTCTAAGAACATAAGTTTTAAAGTGTTGTTCATATGGTAATGCGGTTGGTTTTTTACATGACCCAAACTAGGGCCATGTCATAGTGAGCATCCTAAGTCAAACCAGGATCAAGAACCACCCTTATAACCAAACACAACCTCTAAATAGGCATACCTTGAGTCAGATGAATTATGAACGTAAAATAAGATAACATATTTGTACCAATCAAGACTCTTGGATAGGTCTATAACCCTGGACAACCCAAGAAACTCCAACCATCCATATATCCAATACCAAATGAGTTAAAAATATAAATATATATTATCCAAAACAAAATGGAGCAATAACAAAACAAATAAATTTAATCAGTATAATCCCTAATACCAATCCCAAAACTAAGGATGACACTAAAATTGATGTCATCCATTCCAACCCATAGTAGTTCCACAAACACTCATAACCAAAGTAAAATAATATCGGTTGGGACATGCCCCCAACCATAGCCAAAACCAATGTCTATACGACCAACCAAAGCATAAAAGAAATGGGAAGAAAAGTAAAACATGGTTAATCCTCACAAGCAAGTTGAAATGAGTGCTAAATGACTTCAAAGCTAATTAGAACCAAAGACATATATGTATCAATGGAAATAAAAATTTTGATCAAAAGGATGAATCAACAGTAGTTAACATAGTTTACCAGCAAAGAACTAAAGATATAGATAAATGTTGCAGCATGATTATCTAAAAAGGAAACAAGCCTATACAAACAAATGATTGCAAAATTCACAGAGGACTCGATGACTGATAAAAACTTTAGGATAGAGAGTAGCCTAAGGGAGCCGCGTTGGCATAACCAAGGTTTCTGCTATAGGTCGACTTTCCCAATATTTCATTCTTAAAGCACTCAACTTTAACTAAACGAAAGGGCTTAGGCACCAAAGAAACTAAATATTAAAGATTTCTTTAATTAGGGTCAACAGTTTTTGCGTCTTCTGAAATACCAAGACAAATAATGCATTCACCAAAAAATAGGCATCTACATTTAACAGAAAAAAATGTAGGTAAAAGATGCAAGAGAGAACACAATTATTGGGAAAATCAAGCTATAGATAAAACTACAGACAGAGATCCAGGGTGTAGAAAAATACAAGTAAGAAAACCCAAACACATAATTAGAAATGTAACATGTATGTAATGAAAGAGAACATGTGTATCCCAAAATCCTAAAACTAACGTGGCAGCCAACTGTATGACCTGTTCAAATAGTCAATTAATATTTCAAAAGGCAAAACTAACTGTAATCATTTTGGGGTAAAATTAGCCATTTAATGAATCAAACTTAATAGGAGATAACTACAACTCAAATAAGACAGTGTATGCTTTCATCAACAGTTAGAAGCCAATTCAATAACAGGAACATTCTTAATTATCTACTCCGTTAATCATCCAAACCATAATACGAGTGACTGAAATATGCAGGAACATCCAAAATGTTCCATTATTATGGCTGCATATGAATTTTCCAAATTTAAAGATAACATAGCTTAAAATGATGCATACATTCCCTTCGAACAGAACCTCAAACGTAAATGTATCTAGAACATGGATCTTGCGAATATGCATATACTCCAACGTACCCCTTCAGAATCAACTCTTTTATTTTTAATCAAAATACAAATTGAAAACTAGATAATATTCAAGTTATTGATGTAGATAACTAACACACCATTGATCATGAGACAGTAATCGAGGTACTCTATAGAAAAACTCATAATGTGCATACTAATTCAGATAAAAAATGATTACAAGAAACCCTAAGGCCATCCCGACAATCTACAATAATCAAATTCCAGCCTCATTCATGACTACTACTAAATAGATAAGTAATTCTATAGAGAAAGGGGAATAGAGCAGAAAATAATGGAATTAAAAGGACGGAAATGTGTTTACCTCTTTTAGGACAGCAAAATAGGACTCGAGCTTTGTTGGAATCTATCCACCACTAGAAAGCATCGTCATTAACTTGGAAACTTCAGCTAATCAATAAATTTCAAGGAGAAAAACTTTATACTAAGAAAATGAGACTTCTTTGCTCAACGATTTTTTCCACCTTCAAGCCTTGGTCCTTTTAGTGGAATAGCTAGCCTTTTATAGAAGACTACCAGGGTTTCTTTTTCAGCTTCCACTGATGTGGGAACAACTATTTTGAGGTTAATTTTAGAAATTTGGATAGGGGGATTAAAATTTGAAAAGAGGATTTGATTGTGAGCTGGATTGTATAAGATTCGTACAAATTTTCAATGATTTGGTGTTAAGCTGTCCCACTTTGTGAAGCTTTGATGAAGTTGCATCGAGCATAGATCGAGTTCACAGGTACGGTTTTTGACTCAGGTCGGTTGACGCTGACGAGTTTGGGTTGAAATCATTGTATCATTGTCGTCGGTTTTTTGGATGACATGGTGTTATCATGATTTTGGAGTTTTTTCTTGATATTGTTGTTGCTTTGCTAATATTATTGAAGGAGAAGGGGTAATACGGGTCAGCTCGGTGCTAGATAAAATTGAAAGGGTATGGCTGATGGGTCCGGTGGGATTGGGTCCGGGTTGGGCCAAATTTAAATATTGCTGTTCCTGAATGTTAATGGGCCCTATTTAAAATTAAAAGGGGTAGAAATTTGGTAATTTAAAAAAAATGCCAAATAAAATTAATTTTTAGCCAATTTTACTTAAATCTTAACCAAATTGAATATCAATTTGATCAATTTCATTGCAATTTTTATCAGCTTGATTTAAATTATGGTCATTAATAAATTATGTAAATTTAATCGAGATTTGATATGAATTAATACCATGTTTAATCATGAGCTCCTTAATTTGATAAAATTAAATAAATATTTATCCAAATAAATTATTTTCGAGAGCAAATTATATTTAAATCAAGATTTCAATCATTTGAATTTATTTTCAAGATAAGCCTTGACTAAAATCCGATATTTTGTAAAATAAATTTTTAAGTAACAAAATTATAAAATTTTTGTATAATTGAACATGATAAGATATAATCGCTACTTAAAATGACCAATTTACCATATTAAGTACTTTAAAAATCCTTTGTTCAGATAAAATAAATGTTGTAATTTTATTTGAAAATCGAAGAAACTCTAAATTAAACTTAGTTATGAAGGGAGAAAATTAGGTGTCAACAACTGCCCTCTCCCTTTGGGTAGGGTGGATGCAAGTAACCCTAAGAAAAGGAAGCTTGACGTTCCTAATTTTTGTCTAACCACAAATTCAAATCTTGAAGAGGTTGGCTTTCGCACGATTTTTATGGAGTTATAGTCAAACCTCGATATCAAGTTTCCTACACATCTTAGGTTTCATAAGAATTCAGGCCACTTGTAGTTCATAAAGCTTGATTTTAAGCACGATTTTCCAGAAAATTCACCAGCTAATCTCAGTTTAGGAATTTTTGATGAAACTAAGAAGCTGGGGAATGAAGAGATTTTAGGGGGAGGTTGAAACACAATCGAGTTTTCTACATAGAGCCCAGCCTACATATCCCCAAGACTCAAGGAATCAGACTGCTTGTAGTTCGATTCATTTGGTAGAAAAGATTATCTTTAATTTCGAATGATCTTTGGCTCAACATATGAGTGACAGGTTATTCGAGTAATGAGAAAGAGGCTTGTAACATCTTAACCATGAATGTGGAGCTCTTCAAATCCATAGTTAAGAACTTACGTGGACATAATTCCAAAACTCTGAGTGTGTTGCCACCTGAATTTGAAAGAAAGAGAATGTTACCCTCGACATGAGTTTAGAAATATCCCAAAGGTGAAGCTAAAACTAGAATAAGTTGAAATACCCACATTCCTTCTAATAGGGGTATGGTTGGATGGTGGTGGTGATCATCTTTTAGTTCGCGTCCAAAGAGTTTGACGTCCCCCTTTAGACTACGTCTCGTTTTGCTGCTAAGAAAGAGCTCCACATTATGTTGTGTCCTTTTTAGAGTCGTCTGCACCTGTGGTTTTGATTTGAGATTTTCATCCGCTCGAACGCTCTCAAAAATATCTCAAACAAAAATCATTACAAATAAGCCCAATTCATGAAAGAGGTGTATAGCTTTTTACCATATCTCCGCGTGAGCTGTTGTCTAAAAGCAAAGTCATCCTTTCTTATACTTGTTTGGTCGGAAATAACTCACAATAATAGACACAATAACCTTCTTGGTTGTTGTATAATTAGCATATTTGTCGAGCGAATATGTCTTCAAAGTGGTGTGTCCCTTTTGGACACCGACGACACTTTATGTGGAATGGTCCCTACAACCGTGTAATCTTGTGCTAGTGTGGCAACCCTTTTGGTTACCTATATCACTTGTTGTATTTGGAATGATAACCTCTCCGATTATAGCCGATGATTGATTTATAAATTTTCTATAAATTATCAATCTTTGGATAATCTTGTGCATTATTTAATGTTGGATACAAGGCGGCTTACAAATATCCTTTGAATTGCTAGCCTTTAGGTAATCCCGCACATTATCTAGCCTTAGATAAAAGATGGCTTACAGATAAGCCTGCAATCGCTAGCTTTCAGGTGATCCTGCATATCATCCGACCTTGGATACAATATGACTTATAGATATCACTCAAATTGCTAGTCCTTGGGTAATCCTACACATAATCGATCTTGGATATGACACGGCTTGTAGAGAACCCTTGGACGTATAAATTTGATAATCTCACATATTCTTCGGTAAAGATTTAAATGTGACTTATGGATAACCTCCAAACTATCAATTTTTAGGCGATCTTGTGCACTATCTGGTTAGGATATTGTTGTGGATTACGGATGACCTACAAGCTATCAACTCATAGGTGATCTTGCACACTATCATATTTCAAATAATATGACTTATAGATGACCCTCAAATTGTCAATTTCTTGGAAATCTTATATATCATCCATTCTTAAATAGCGACTTAAAGGCATCTCTTCAAATCATATGCTCTTGATGTATTCAGATACTGATACATAAAATGATGAAATATCCTCGACGCCAACATTTATGTCTTGCGTGTCAACATATATGAAATGCTGATGATATCCTCAATGCTAGTATTTACGTCTTGTGCATCAACAGATACTAAATGGGATGATAGCCTCGACGCCAATGTTATGTATTTGTGGTCAAAAGATATAAAATACTGATGATATCCTCGATGCCAGCATTTATATCTTACGTGTCAACAGATATAAAATGGCCCTTTCAACAAATGATATGAATAGCTCTCTAGACAATGATATGAAATGGCCCTCTCGATAATGCTATAAAGTGGCCCTCCTGGCAATGATATGAAATGGCCCTCTCGGCAATTATATGAATTGGCCCTCTCGGCGATGATATGAATGGCCCTCTTGGTAATTTGAAAACAGTTTCACCTGAGTTTGTTTGTCTGTATCTTACTTTCTACATGTACCTGTACTCAAGGTAGATGATTAGTAGACACAAAGTCAGTTTTGGTAGCAATTATTTTTTAGAAAAACCCTAACTACAATATTTGTAAAGAAGACAAGACACTTTTCTTTGTCCTCCATGATCTCAAGAAGTGAGATGGACAATTCAACAGATCCTCAATAAATGGGTATTAAACCCATTTTTAGGGCAACCCAAAAATACCATTTTTGAGCATTAGTGCTCTAGTGTGTCTCCCAATTTGCTCGGGGATTTTTGAAAGACACTCTAATTTTTGTGTATTGGTCCCTGTATCCACAGAAAAATCATTTTGTTTGAGTGAAACTACTCTGTGTTGACCTTTTTCGATTCTCTGTTTTCTCCACGCCATCTTTTGGGTACTCCACTATGTTGGTACCTCCACCCTGGCTCCCTTCTCCTATAGACACCCAGGCAATTACTAAGTAAAAGATTTTGTAATGTTTTTTCAAAAGTAGTCTTATTTTAGCAAATAGTTTCAAAAATTTCAATAAAAGCTTTCAAAAATCTCTGTCAGTCATGTCATGTACTAGCTCAACAAACGTATTCCTCTTAGTTTTGACTATAGCCGCTGGAGGAGTTCCAGAACTCATCATCATTATTAGAGTGTTCTACAAATGGTTTTGGCATAACCGAAGATTTAGTTTACCTAGACTTTATCACAAGTGGTGATTCTCAAATCTCGACTTCGACCTCTAGTGCTAGGGAATTTGAAATACATTCCAATATTCGGTTGAAATTTTAAGGCCTCATTCAAAATTTCTGCTCCAGTTTAAAGTTGTTTGATATGATGCCAACTCAAGAGGATACGAATTCTTTATTGGTCTTCGTTCTCTTTGTTGGATGTCGATCTTCCTTTTATGAATTTTTGAGATTCGTTCTCTAAATTTCTGGCCCAATTTCCATTTCATGGAGTTATATGATCGAACTATTGGGGTGCCTACGTATCCCATTGAAGCAGGAATCAGGTCAAATTTAGTTCAAGACTACGCTAAGGATATATACAAAATCTAATAGGTTTGCCGAAGACAACATAGGCCGCCTACGTATCTCATTCTTGAGAATTCAGGTCATTATGTAGTTCATACATAAAAGAAAAGGATAAATTTTCCTAAGGGGTTGACCGAAGATGACATAGGCTGCCTACGTATCTCATTCTTGAGAATTCAGGTCAAACGTAGTTCGTATATAAAAGAAAATGATAAATTTTTCTAAGGGTTTGACCAAAGCCGACATAGGCCGCCTACGTATCCCTTTTTTGGAATTCAGGTCAAATGTAGTTCGTACATAAAGGGATGGGGTTCTAGGCAATTACACATCATAAAGTTGATACTACTATAAAAGCGATTACAAATAAGCCAAGAAAGAAAAACAATAACATCTTTCAAACACAATATCTCTTTACCGCATCAAAATTAATTGGTTTGGTCCACCCTTGACCATCCATCTTAAATAGGATTACAGCTCCTCCAGGTTGGGATTCTTTTGATTTTCACATTCCTCTGTATCTACTACTAACTGCTCCTCATCACCTTTTCTGTTCGTCATTATTTCCTTTGCTTTGTTCGTCTAACCTTTAACATGACATGACGTTGGCAGATTTTTAAATTTATGCTTCCAAAATAAACCATACTAGATAATAATATTTTTAAAAAAATAACTTCTTAAATAAAGGGAGTCCTTTTGGAAAATAAATAAAATCTACGGCTCATGACCCACACAAATATGGGTCCATGCCTTTTGTAAAGTTGTAAAACACTAAACAAAAGTTTGAGACATAAAAGGGTGGATCACGGGGCCTCCTCTTGATCATCACCAATTTTAAAAACAATTAGTAATTGCCATTTCATCTACCACGATAGGTGATGGGTTATGAGTGGAGTGGAGGTCAAGTTTTGCGAGGCCTCCCCTGATGCAATCTCCTTCACCCCACCAAACTTTGGGAAATCATCAAGTAGAGCATTGCATCCTTCGAATAGATCTCTTATCCCATCACCCAGACCATCAACGTTTGACATCTCATGTACGGGAAATGTCATTTACATGAGCGACAAGGGCCTAAACAGAATCTCTTTTGAATTATCTTCGATCTCATCTTCCTTTCTTGGTTGGTCTCTATTCCTTGCTTAAATGTTTTTTTCATGACGATAACAGGCTCAATAATTCCTTCCAAATCCTTACTTAAGGCGGCTACAAATTTCTCTATCTTCTCTACTTTTTCTGTTCTTTTGAGTCCTTCTGAATTTACCTTAGTGATGGCCTTGCTAGACGCCCATTCACCCTATATTTTAGTCATGTTAATTGTAGGTTTCTCGTGATTAGGAAATGGATTACTGTTAAAATTTGTTGTCGGCGACTGAAGCGTGTGACCTTCTAATCGATAAAATCTTTGATCCTATGTTTCAAATTTATACAATCCTTGGTACTGTGCCCCGCTGCTCCTGAATTATAGGTACAATTTCTATTATCATGAAAGAATTGAGAATTTAGATTGTTAGGCTTTGGTAGAATAGATTGTAAATAAACAGCCTTCATCAATCTTCTGAAGAGCTGGGTACGACTTTCAGCCAATGAAGTAAATTTTCTAGGGGGCTTCTTTTCAAGGTTTATACATGGGGGGTTATACTGATTTTGATTAGCAAGAGGAGGTACTTGATGATATTTTGGAGGCTCTTGGAAGTTTATTTGATTTTTTGGCAGAGTAGCTTAAACATAAGACTAGTAATTTGGCTGCAGAACATGACACTGGGGAAATAGAGCTTGATATTGGGGTTGGGCATAGAATACAGGCTGTAGAATTGGTGATGGTGGTGAGGTAAGAATATTCCTAGGCTTGAATTTCCTCATCAATTTATCAAAAGAATCAGTAGAGACCTGACCTACGTCTTTCCTTATATTCTTTGGGAACATGGAAGCCCCAGATGATGTTGGTGTTTTTACAATATTTCCTATTCGAATGCCTTCTTCTAAGATTCCCCAATTTTCACCAAACCTGTGATATGGTTTTATCATGATTTCCGAGTTTTTCTTAATATTTTCATTTCTTTGCTGATATTACTGAGTGAGAAGGGGTAATACGGGTTGGGTCGGTGCTGGATTAAATTGAAGGGGTTTGGCTGATGGGTCAGGTGGAATTGGACCTGGGTTGGGCCAACTTTAAATGTTGTTGTTGCTGAATTTTAAGGGGGCCAATTTAAAATAAAAAGGGGTAGAAATTCGGCAATTTAAAAAAAATGGCCAAATAAAATTAATTTTTAGCCAATTTTACTTAAAACTTAATCAAACTGGATATCAATTTGCTCAATTTCATTGCAATTTTGATCAACTTAATTTTAATTATAGTCAAATTTAAAAAACGAACTATATTTAATCGAGATTCGATACGAATTAATACCTTTTTTAATCTTGAGCTTCTTAATTTGATAAAATTAAACAAATATTTATCCAAATAAATTATTTTCGAGAGCAAATTATATTTAAATCAAGATTTTAATTATTTGAATTTATTTTGAAGATAAGCCTTGACTAAAATCCGATATTTTGTAAAATACATTTTTAAGTAACAAACATATAAAATTTTTGTGTAATTGAACACGATAATATATAATCGCTATTGAAAATGACCAATTTACCCAAATAAATACTTTGAAAATCCTTTGTTCAAATAAAATAAATGTTGTAATTTTATTTGAAAATCAAAGAAACTACGAATTAAACTTATTTATGAAGGAAAAAAATTAGGTGTCAACAATCACTAAGCACGAGGAGTAGAGTGGTTGTTTCTTACATTCCTTGGGAATATATACGCTTGAAGATGGATTAGTGGGTGAATGCTAGAAAGTACTCTGGATAAGTATAAAATAATGCCAACTTTTAAAACTAAGTAGACCAACCATATGCATTAACAACCATACATATATATATATATATATATATATATATAGATAGATATATATATGCAAATATAACTATTCATGGAAAGGGAATCGGGTTTACCATGCCTTCAAAACAATTAACTTAGGTATGTGTATCTTAACTATCGTAGAACCACCAATGGGATATATGGGTCTAGTGTAACCCCCTGAATAGGCCCCGATGTGAGTAGCCACATAAATAAAAAATGCCATAGGAGTAGGGGATTCATGAGTACCCTTCACTCTCCATGATACATATATACAAGTGTACTTAGGGGATTCTCGTATACCCTATAAGTATCATTTGTGGTTTTGATGACCAATCCTCATGTGGGAAAATATGTATTTCCAGTGTCCATCCATTGGACTCACACCTTCACAGTTAGCCATCACACCCCGCTATTATTTCCCATTTAAAACCATTACAACACAACTAACCAACTATAAGTTGTGTTATCATCATACCAACTATATTTTGTAAGCAATGTCCTTAACGGACCTTTTAAAGATAAGGGATTCCCATGTACCCCTATATTACATTATTAAGTTGACTTAGGGGAATCCTATTTACTCCACAAGTGTTCCGTTATTAAGTTTGTTTGGGGGATTCCCTTCTACCATACAAACCTTTCAATTATTCCAACCATAACCACCAAAACCTTACTATTTAACCATTCTAAACTATTTAAACCATTTATATCAATTGGAGTTCCATTACTAAGTTATACCATGCAATTGTTCAATGAAAGTCTCACAATTTACACAAAAACATTCTCATAGGCATTTTATCAAACATGGTCGAGGCATAGTATGTCTAAAGACAAAACCAATTACCAATTAACCATTCTGATGCAACCAAATGTTCAAAACCCCATAGTAATATTAAAACCAAAAGTAAAATATATGGGAAAACCATAACCAACCATTGTAACCAAAACCCCCAACATATATTTGAAAACCCAATACTATGCAATATTTATTCCATGGAAAAAATTATAAAATATGATTTTAGTTGGAACTAACAATGAGGGAGGAGTAACATTCCTTAGATTTACAAGAAGATGAGAGTAAATCACCCCTATGAGTCTCAATTCACCACCTTGAAAGAAACCTTAGCTTTTGATTAACCCAATAGACTTGCGAGATTTTGAGAGAGTTTCTAAGTGTTTAAGATTAGAATATTAGGGTAAATACTATCCCGAGAGTGATATAAGTTGTGGGGTAGTAATGGGTTAAACAGGAAAATATCCAGATTAGCCCCAACTTAAACTATATAAAATCCCGACAGGAAGGTACAACCACCCTTCCTACCATACCTTAGGGTATGAGTGGTACCCTGATTTGTTCCTTGGGCCTCACCTTGGATCCCCTTACTGACCAACATACGACCACACATGGACCAACTCATATCTTAATATACGAATAGTACCATATAAACCATACCTTGGATAGAATGCACTAGACTAGACACGAGGCATAATACGACTCGTACCTTAACAAATGACTAGTAAGAAGTCCATTCATACCTTAGATAGAAACTAGTCCAAACTATACTAGTTACCATACAACCAATACCCTACCAACTATATGCCATCATACGACTAGTACCCCTAAGTCATATGATGTCCAGAAGCAAAAAACTTAGGAAATTATCTATGATCCAAAGAACAAGACATTTTAGTTTTGAAAACATGGGTTGAGGGTTTTTTATGACTATATTTTATGTGTTATTTCATGTTTTTCCCTATAGAGGATAGGCTTAAATAGTGGTTTTAAGTCAATTAGATACACGGGATTGGTGAATGAACTAGGGATTGTTATTTCCAAATAAGGATACTTTTGAACTGGTTATGACCCTAACCTCATATTATGAAATTGGTTTTAATTATGAGAAATACGTGAATTGAACTATTCTTGAACTATTGCATTATGATTTTTGAATTTAACCTTATAGGGTTGTGTATTTCCCCAAGCTAATGTAAAATTAAACCAAGGGGAGGGGGGTGAATTCCCTTAATTAAAGATAATTGATGTGGCTTACTAACGTTACCTTTCAGGTGTATTTGGTATGAAGATATCAACAATGTATGCCTAAATGTGGATTGTGACTCAATGAATGGGATTATGAGATAACTGTCTTAATTAAGCTTTAATGAGAGTTGTGTAGCTAAGTCAAGAAAATGGAGGTTTGAGAGACCAATACTAAAAATTACGATTGCCGATGCAGGGGTCTATATGACCGGATGGTTTGACTCTTCTTTATTATTATTACCTTATATTTGGAAATTCAAGCCCCCTACAGTATATTTCATAATTTGGTGATTGTGTCACATCCATATGCTGAGAGGTTTGAGTTCCCCAAAGTGTATATATTAACTCTGTACTTCATGAGGCCATACATACAAGGGACATACTACCTGGGGGAGAGCTAGGACCATATAGCCCGTGGGTACCTTCGTATGTTATGGCGATTGAGCTACATAATCTAGTCTAAAATATTGAAGTGAATGTTAAGCCTTGTTCCCTATCCCGACATATGATATATATATATGTATTTATATGTATAATCATTGGATTTTAATGATTTAAAAGTATTGATCATGGCATTATGTTATCCTTATTCCTGAGTTTTATGCTAACGTTCACCCCACTAACCATCTCTGGATGTTGTATCCCTATGCAATACGAGTTATAGAAGCAAGTGTACTTTTACTGCACAGAGTTAGGTAGATTAACTCAATTTGTCGATTCATTGTGGTGAAGTGGTGAGGTTCCATTTTTTGGAAGGCTTAGGCAATTCATCTATTTCCACTCTTAGAATTGAGTTGATAGTTTTCTTTATCATTAACATTGTTATTATCATCTATTAGAGTTAGGGACTTTTCTCAACTAAGACTTATTTTGGTTCTTTGTTTAGAAGGATTTGTTTGAATTACCATGGTATTGGGTGATGTTGGTCGCTTATTTGTCCAGTCAATGATCATCGGTTAAAGACATATATTGAATTTCTTTAAGTTGTTGCATACTATCTTGTTATATATTTGGAATCAATCCGACCATGGGGGATGTGGTGTTTGGTCTGGTTAGGTACAGAGGGTGATCTCCAGTTCACATGGGACTTGAGATACCTATCATGGTCAGCCCTTGTATATGTCGTGACAAATATGGTATTAGGGTCTAGGTTTTGTATCACTGGGTGTCCAACAAAGTAGTGTCAAGTAAAGTCTCATTTATAAGTATGTATCCCACAATATTTATAAGGGAAAGGCTACAAGGTATTTGGGAATATTTCCCTTTCTTGTTTTTCTATTTTTTAGCCATGGAGTCTAAGGTCTTGAATCTACTCTAATTCTCGTATGTTCATTTACATCATGCCTCTTAGAAGATCTGATGCTTGTGGAAACCCTTTTTCCCCATATGAAGACAACATAGATGGAGCTCATCCATCTTTAAGAGTTTAGACTTGGTCTAGGGTCGTTACTTCTGATTTCCTTAATGAAAATCCATCGATTCCCCTGATCCCTCCTCAGGCACCGAGGCTTTCTTGTCTAATGCTAAGTTTTGCCAATAGATTTATTTGCTTACTCATTTGGTGGCCTCCCAGACTGAGTGTGTAACCTTTGTTTCTTCATCATCTATGGCCACTAGATTTGGCCAATTTATGAGATTGTGTCCTTTTACTTTCATTGGTTCTAAAGTTGAGGAGGATTCTTAAAATTTTATTAATGAAATTCTAATGATCTTTTGTGTGATGCATTCTGTCTATGTGGGGGGTTTAGAGTTTATGTCTTATAAGTTGAAGGATGTAGCATACTAGTTGTATAAAGAGTGGGAGCAACATAGGGGCGATGATGTTGAGTCAGCTTTTTTGGATGACATCTCTAGTGATTTTCTTAATTTCTTCTTTCTGCTGGAGTTAAGGAAGGTGAAGACCAAGGATTTCATAAATTTGAAGAAAGGTAGGATATCAGTAAAGGAGTATTCCTTGAAATTTCACCATCTATCGCATTATGCTCTAGAATTTGTGTTTAGAATTAGGGCTAGAATGATGAAGTTTGTCTCTAGGTTGTCCCATGAATTGATCTTAGAGAGAAAGGCTTTCTTATTAAAAAAGGATATGGACATCTCTAGATATATGGTGTATATTCAATGAGTGGAAGAATAAAAAAAGAAAGAAAGAAGAGATGAGTGAAAGGAAATATAAGAAGTTTCTCTAGTCAGATCAGGGTGAAGGTCAGCAATAGAGTAGTAGAGATGGTGGAAAATGGTCTTAAAAGAATTGGGGCAATTATGGTTCCTACTCTACGGCTAGTAGTACTTATCTAAAGTCATTAGGTGATCGACATTGTAAGTATAAAAGTGGGTTTAGAGTACTAGGCTACTATAAATACAAACCATGTTCTAAATAACCTATATAATCTATTTCAAAACAAAAGAATAGAAATAAGTAAAATAGAAAGAAATGGGAAACTCTAACTCAAATAGCTCACCTTATCTCCTAAATCCAACATGGTATAATCAACTAATCAACGACGACAACTAGTACTTGAATCTTCACCAAAATGGTACACAAGTGTAGTATGAGTACCAAAACAATATGTACTCTACATTCTCCATCAGCTGATTGATCTAAATCATGATATAAATATTATAAAATGCAAGATAATGTATCTAAGTTAATGTAAAAATAAAAACTTAAGCAACTCCAACATCATTGTACATAAGTAATTAAAGAAACTAGAATGATAATTTAAAACACATGTGATTTTAACTACAAAATTGGCCCCATAAGCCAATAAGTGCAAAAAAGTTAATAATCTAATACAAGCCCCCATAAACCCGGAGTGTACAATAAATTAAAGCACAACCGAGCAACCATCATTTATGAAGATGTTTGATACAACTAGAATTCATCCATGCCTAGTCACATTATAACCATTTTCTAACCTTTATACTTAGACAGTATCTCTTTTCTAAAAAATACATCCCATGGTCCTTAATGTCATATTATTGATATCATGATAGTATCATCATAAATTTCCTAAACGTGAACCTATAAATATATAATAAATAACATAATCATTTTTGAGCTCAAAATGGATATGTATATATATGACCAATGTGAAAATCATCTTCTAGACTTTAAACAGGTATATGCATCCTCAATATCATCATAAATATTTGGACACGAATCGATAAGTATATCATTATCAGAACCATTAGAATAATCATTATCAAACTCAATAGCATAACTTCTAGTATAATCGATTGAATGATTACTAGCCACTAGCATAATTAATAGAAAAACCCATAGCATACTCAATAACATTATCACTATCATAATCACTAGCATAATCAACTTAAAAACCTTGGCTTTTGACTCTTTTAAAATTACTTAATGTTGAGCTCACTAGACATATATGACTTGTGGGTGCTAGTCATATCATGTTATATGGTTTAGGTACCCTCACTAGTATGTTAATTAGTATAGTTTTGTTGGTTTCTGTCCATGGTATGATTGGGGCTCTTACTAGTAGTATGTTGGGGTACGAGTGGAATGTTGCTAAGTCATATGATGCATATGTCCAGTCTAGATGATTCTGATCAAGGTACAGCTCAATGGGTATTAGTCATATGTTAAGATATAATTTGGTCCTTGTGTAGTCGTATGTTATTTAGTATTGAGGTCAAAGATGATTCCTAGGGTACGAGATAGGGGTACTACTTATATCCTAGCGTACGGTTTAGGGGGTATGGTTGTACCTTCCTACAACCCTGTTTTTAGCTTTTAATCTGAGGATATTCCGGACATTTCCCATCACAAAACCCTTAAGTCCCCCCAATATAAAACATGTTGTGGCCTCTCATAACAGTATTAAAATATCAAATATTCTAAAACACTCTCTAAACTCTCTCTTGAAGATTGGGGCTAGGGTTTTTCAAAGTTGTCATCTGGAGGATCGAGAGTCAGGTTTATTACGTAAATCTTCTTTATTAAGGCATTTGACTCTTCCCTCATTGTTAGTTCATAAACTTTATGTGTTTTAAATTGTGATTATTATTCTTAAATAGTGTTTTTGAAAACCAAAGTTAAGGGTTTTGTCACATATGTTTGAGTATTGTTTACTCTTGCTTTAACTTATGCTTATAGATGTTTTTGGTGATCATTTTCACATATGGTTGCTTGGTAATTGTGGTTTAACAAATGGGTCATGGGTTACACTAATCTAGATTGTTTTACATTGATTTTGGTCTTAATAATAGTATTTCCTCAATGTGCTTGTGAAAATGCCTAAAAGAGTTAAGAAGTCACAAATTAATGATGTTTTAAACTAAGCCATTGTCCTAATGAATATAAATGCTTGGTAAATGGTTTTGTAAAGGTCTTATTGGCCATGTAATATTTTAACTGGTAAACTTATTCATTTAAATTAGCTAAATAGATATGAATCATAAACATTAAATTTATGTATGTCCTTAATGGACAATGGGTTCAAGTCTCTAAACTTTGAATTGAACAATTGTCTCTTTTAGAAAATAGGATCGAGTCCTAGAGTTAAATGAATGATTGGTTTATTGAAAATGGTAATGGCATGTTGTATACTTTTAAGTAGTGTTGTTGTGATGATACCAATAAAGTCCCTTTGGTAAGTAATTGGCTTAATGATTGTGTATGTGAAATGATGGTTTTAGATTAGGCTTTAAAGGCGGGATGAGTGGCTGAGCCATAAAAGTGGAGTCTGAAGGACTAACACTAAAAACTGCACTAGACGGTGCGGGTGTCTTCGTGATTTGATTGTTAGAGTGCCCTAAATGATTATGTAAATAGGAGGTTCGAGACCCACATAATACATGTTTTGGTTCATATGTCACCTTGATTATGCCGAGAGGTTCGAGTCCCTCATAGAGGATATATGCTTTTAGATATTCTCTGGTTTGTGTGGCTACACACACTGGGGCCCTTCAAGATAGGGGAGAGCAGGGCCTATATAGCCCATGGGTGCCTTGTTTTATGACAACTATGCTACATAACTCAGGTTAATATTTTTTAAAGTTTATGCAAATATTGTTCCCCATCCTGACATGGCGTATATATATATGTGTGTGTATATTATATTGGTTATATGCTTTGGTTGATTGATTTTGAACTATTAGCACTATTCTATCCTTATGGTTGAGTTACATACTAGCACTCCAACTTCTAACCATCTTCAAAGTTGTATCTCCATACAATGTAGCTATTGGTCATACTAGACTTTCTACTCAATTATTGGAGTAGGGAGCAACGTATGTTAGCTTGAAGTGGTGAGCTTTCATACTTCAAAATGCTCTATTATTTGCTTTGAATTTTCTTGTTCCTTTATTAGTTTATACTTAGACATTGGTTTTAGCTATGTTTGAGGGGCTATCCCAACCAGATATTCTTGGATTTCTTTTAGAGGCTTTTTATGGATAAACTTTGGAATTAGGTATATTATGGAATGGATATAGACTTGGTTATTATTTTGGTTTTGGTTATGGTTCTTAGTTCAACATTAGATGGGTAGACTTGTTTAGGTTGGTCATGGTCTTTAACCTGTCCCCATGTGTTCGTATTGCTAACTACTCTATTTTGTTATAGGTTTGAGTTTTGTTTAACTCAGGGAATATATTTATTATTTAGATTGGGTAGTGAGGTAATCTCCTGTCCTTGTTGGGCTTGAGATGCCCATTACGAAAAATCCTTAGTTTGGGTCATGTGAAGTTTATATATCAGAGACTGGTTCATGGTTAGTTGGAAGTCCATAATGCTGGGTCAAGTAGAGTTTCTTTTAAGGGTGTGTAGTGTACCACGCACATAACGAAGAGTCTATGAGGCACCTAAGAATGTTTAAATTTCTTGTTGTCTTACTTCTAGCTATAGAGTCTAAGGTCTTCGATTCTACTAATTTTTGTTTTTCTTGTCTTTCAGACAATGTCTGTGAGAAGATCTGATATTTATGCAAACTCTTCTATCCTGACTGGGGACAATGTTGATGGGATATGCTCTACTTTTAGATTTCAAGCTCAATTAGAGGTTGATGCATCTGATTGTCCTTGTAGGGTTCCACCTATCACCACTTATCCTACTCTTAAGGGTGACACTCATACTTAGTCAACTCAAGGAAATGCTATAAATGCTGAGTTTTGTCACTCCATTGCCCTGTTAACTCAGCTGGTAGCTTTTCAGTCTGAGCGTGATGTTTCTATTATTCCATCGTCCAAGGCCACAAGGGTTGGATAGTTCATGAGCTTAAATCCTCTATTATTTTTTTGTACAGAGGTTGTGAAGGATCCTCAAAGTCTTATTGTTGAAATGGAGAAGATATTATTGATTATACGTACTTCAGAAGTTGAAGATGTTGGCTTCACTGCCTATCAATTAAAAGATATACCATATTAGTTGTGTGAAGAGTGGGAATAGTTATGGGGCTATGATGTTAGTTCTACCTTGTTGGAGGATTTTTCTAGTGTATTCTTTACCCACTTCTTTCCTCAGGAGTTAAGAGAAGAGAAATTGGAAAAGTTTATGAATTTGAGGCATGGTAGGATATCTGTCAAGGAGTATGCCTTAAATTTTCATAGTTGAATAGGTATGCTCTGGAGTTGGTTTTTTAGAAAGATGGCTAGAATACATAAGTTTTCTTTAAGATTGTTTGGTTAATTAATCCTAAATAGTAAAGATGCTTTGTTGATCAACGACATAGATATCTTTAGGTCGGTTTTGTGCATGAAGTAAGTGGAGGACGATAAAAATAAGTAAGATGAGTTTAGTAAAAGGTAAGGAAAGAAATTTAGGCCTTCTGAGGAAAATGGTAGAGATAGTGGTAAATGACCAAAGAAAAAGTGAGGGAGTTCTTGTTCTTTCCCCACAGCTAGTGCTTCTTACCAAAAGTAATCGAGTAATCATTGGTCTCAATATGATGGTGGTTTTGAGAAAAAGGTGCCCAATCTCAGGCTACTGGGCTCAGTCGGCTCCATTTCACACTTATTATAGATTTTATGGGCGGTCGCACCATGGGTTCTATGAGTAAGGTATGAACAAATGCTCTTATTATGGTCAAATTGGTCATATGTATCATGAATATCATATATGAATGTCTTCTTGAGATAATAAGGCCCTCCTACTTCTTCATCTGCTCCTATACCAAAGAGTGTTGCTTCTGCATATATTTCAACATTTGCCACTGGCACTTGACAAAAATGGTCATATGTCTTTGTATCTCACAAGGATTCTAAGGCATCTCCTGATGTCGTTATAGGTTTATTAGAAATTTTCACTCGTGATGTGTATTTTTTACTTGATCCAGGGTCAAATCTTTCTTATGTGACCTTATTTGTGAATGTACATTTTGGTTTTGGTCCTGAGTTTATTTCAGATCCTTTTTTGTATGTACCTTGGTTGGTGACTCTGTGATTTCTAAGTGAGTCTATAGTAGGTGTATGGTATTTATTCGTGGTAGAGAAAATCTTGTGGATTTGATATAAATATAGTTGACATTGATGTTAAATTAGGGATGGATTGGTTGCATTTGTGTTATGCTTTCTTAGATTGTTAGACCCATAATGTCATGTTCAAATTCCTTAATGATTCGGTCAATGTATGGAAATGGGGTTCTTTAGTGCCTAAGGGGAGGTTTATCTCATATCATAAAGCCCGGAAGTTGATTTCCAACGGGTGCTTATATCATCTGGTATAGGTTGAACATTCTAACTCAAAAGGTCCTTCTCTAGAATTCATTCCTATAGTTAATGAGTTTCCTATGGTTTTCCCTAATTATCATCCTAGTATTCTTCTTGATAGAAAAATTGACTTTTGCATTGATCGCGGGAGTACCTAGTTTCCCACTAGGAAATGCATATCTTCAACTATTAAATTTTATATATATTTCTATTGGTTGAGATTAAAGTAACCTTTCTTTCATAGTTGATGAGTTCGTCGGTAATATGGTCTACTTAATCATATGATTCTCCTGAATTCCATCTAGGAGTTAAGAAAGAACATGAAATTAAGAAGTTATTTATCAATGAATTACAACAATTCCTTCTTGCTTGCAGTTTGCAATCTATATAGTAGTTCACGAAACCAAGTACTGCCCATAATGCTAATTAGATAGAGGTTCTTCAACTGAAGAGCATCTCATGTAATTGCTGGACTTGTTTCTCTTTTGCTTAAGATTCAACATTTTTGCAAGTAAATATATGGTCGAGAACAAAAATAATAATTAATAAAATATGCAATATCTTATCTCAACATACCATTTTTCTTGTATAATACCTATAAAAATGGGAAATGCCTTACCTTTCATTGAGGTTTGAACTATTGATTTATTGTTCCAAACACTCATCCTATTTCTATCCTTCCTTATTGAATGCCTTCAACTAAGTTGAAGAGGCTTAAGGAGCAACTGAAGGATCTCTTAGATAAAGGTTTTATCCATCCTAGTGTGTATCCTTTGCGTGCTCCAACGTTGTTTCTGCGTAAGAAGGATAGTTCCCTTTAGAGGTTCATTGATTAGCGTCTATTTAATTTGGTCACCATAAAGAATAAGTATCCTCTTCCTAGGACTGACGACTTATTTAATCAACTTCAAGGTGCAAAATATTTCTCTAACATTAATCTTAGGTCAGGTTATCATCAACTTATGATTAGGAAAGTGGATATCCCTAACAGTTCCTTCAGGACCCGGTATGGTCAGTATGAGTTCATAGTTATGTCATTTGGGTTTGCCAATGTTCCAACAATGTTTATGGATTTGACGAATAGGGTCTTTTGATAGTTTCTAAATTTGTTTGTCATTGTCTTCATTGATGACATCTTGATCTATTGTAAGACTGAGACTGATCACTTTGATCACAACCGTGTTGTATTGAAGAACTTGATGGATCAATGTTTGTATGTCAAGCTCTCAAAGTATGAGTTTTGGTTGAAGGGTTTGACTTTTCTTGGTCATGTTATTTCTAGTGAAGAGATCATGTTGAATCCACATAAAGTTGGGTGGTTAAGAAGTGGCCTAGACTTGCGACTCCAATTGATATTTTGAGCTTCTTGGGTTTAGTCAGTTACTATAGAAAATTTGTGGAATGTTTTTCATCTATAACTGCCTCATTTACTAAGTTGACCAAGAAGAAAGTTAAGTTCTTATAGTCCGATGTGTGTGAGGGTAGTTTTGAGAAGTTGAAGGATGAGTTGACTTCAACTCTAGTTTTGACCTGCCTGAGGGTAATAATGGCTTCGTAGTGTATTGAGATGCTTCCCGTGTTGGGATTGGTTATGTGATGATATAGCATGGTAGGGTGGTAGATTATGCTTCTAGGAAATTTGAAAGTTAATGAGAAGACCTACCCTACTCATGATTTGGAGTTAGTGGTGGTCTTGATTTAATTATTTTACATCAGTATCTCTATAGGGATCATGTGGATATTTTTTATGATCATAAGAGCCTGCAATATGTGTTTACTTAGAAAGAGTTAAATCTCAAGCAAATGAGATGGCTTGAGTTGTGAATGACTATGATATGAGCCTTCACTACCATCGAAGTAAGGCAAACATAGTTGTTGATGCTTTTAGCAAGTTATCCATAGGTAGTCTAGATCACGTGGATTAGTATAAGTGGGAGTTAGTGAAAGATATTCACTGATTGACTAATCTTGGAGTTCATCTCACGGACTCTAAAGATAGTGGGGTGATTGTGCATCAGGAATCTCAGTTATCTTTTGTTGTTGAGATAAAGGAAAAACAAATATTTGACTTTGACTTAAAGATTACAGAAAATGTGGGTCAGCAGAAGGTTGTTTACTTCGTGATTGGTGGAGATGGTATCTTGAGTTACCAAGGAAGATTATGTGTTCTCAACGTTGATAGTTTGAGGGAAAGTATTTATGTTGACTCTCATGGATCTCGTTATGATATTTACACTTATTCTACAAAGATAGATCTTCAGGAGTTCTATTGGTGGAGAAATATAAAGTAAGATGTGGCTAAGTGTATTGTGTCTCAACAAGTGAAAGTTGAGCACATGAGACCCAGTGGTTTTTACCAAGAGATTTAATTTCCCAAATGGGAAAGGGAACTGATTTATATATATTTCGTTACCAGTGTTTCTCTGTCTCGAAATCAGGGTGATTTGATTTGGGTCAATGTGGATACTAAAGTTTCATGATCCTCCTTTTTCTATAGATTTGGATCATGGTACTCCGTTCTCATCTCAATTTTTGAAGTCATTTAAAAATTTTTTAGGAATTATGGTGTGCCTTGGTACCCATTTCCACCAGTAGTCAGAATGGCATAGTTCCTTAGTACTAATTTCCACCAGTAGTCGGATGGGAGAGCGAAGAGGTCGATTCAGACATTGGAAGATATGCTTTGTTCTTGCGTATTGACTATGGTGTTAGTTGGTTCGACCATTTACCTTTGATTGAATAAGCAAACCAGACACTATCCCATCCTAAAGAAATCAAAGAGGATGTTCTCATCAAAGTTGGTAAGTTTGTTATTCATGCTGGTTTTATTGTTTTAGATTTTCAGACTAGTGCTAGTGATCTTGTGGCGTCCATGCATGGAGATGGGAGGAGCTTTGATAGATGTAAGAGAGGGAACGCTCATAGTGAGTTTGGATGATGACGAGGCCATCTTCAAAGTGTACAAAACCCTAAACATACTATCCCACTACAAATATTTATGCATGATTACTGTGATTGAAGGAGATAAGTGTCGGGTGGTGGAGTTGAGTACACCAAAGACCTCTTCGGACTTTGTCATTGGGCAGCCTAAGCCACAACAACTCCAACCTAAGATAATCCAAATTGATGAACCTAAAAATACTGTAGTTGAGAAAGTTGTTGACCTTGAGAGTTCACACTCAATAGGTCAGAAACAAATAAGAAGATGGCAATCGAGTGTGAGGAAGAGGATGAAGGAGAACAGATGAGTTTAAAGTTGGGTCATTCTGTGACACTAAATCAGTTGCTGCTTGGGTGGTAACCCAAGTTCAGGTAGATTTTATTTTGAATAATTTTAGATTTTACTTCACTAGTTTTCGTTTATGTTGAGTCACAGGTATATAGAAAGTATAAGTACCGAGAAACCTGAGCTATGGATCATGGTGAAGACTAACTATTGGGTCCCAGGAACCTCTTGATGTGGAAGGATTCTACTAGCTAGTCCTAGAGGCCCTAAGGAGTATTTCTATATCTACTTTTAATGTTTATTGTAGGGACAATGTATATTTTTAAGTGTGGGGTGGGGAAATTCCCATTTTTAGATGTATTTTACAACTTTTGTGTTACAAATAAGTGAGAAATATTCTTGTTAGTGCTATATTTGACTGAATGATGAAAATTTTTTTGTTTTAAAAAGCATGTTGATTATATGAATTACTACTGTTGAGACTCCTAGGCTCATGATTGTGACTCTTGTACTTGTTGGCTTAAAGCTGAATTCATGTGAGTGTTGGTTAAGAGTGGTTGATGATCCCACTTGAGTCAAGCATGTGCCATGTGTGTGTGAGGTGTTGTATATTACTTGTTTCATGTGATGTCTAAAACATACATAGTGTGTGTAAAGCGAAATAATGAGTGTGGGTTTAGGAGATGATATAGGCATTTTATTTGATAGACTTGTTTTATACGTTCTTTTGACCTTCCCTTGTGCATATTCTTCGTTAACCCTATTGAGTCTTTAGATTATTCTTTGGTAGCATTATATGTAGCTTAATGCCTTTTTTGATAGACGATAATTTGAACCAAAGATCCTAAGTGTTTTAGTGTAAAATTAATTTAGTATGGAGTGTGAAAAATATAAGATGAGAAAAGGTGAAAATGAAGTCCCAAAGTAGTGGTTATTGGTGTGTAAAGTTGACGTGCTCTGGTTGGGAGTGAAAAAGAAAATTTATGCTCAAAATTGAATCAAGAATTAATAGAAAATACTCCCACCATATTGTATGTAAATGATCTTAATGAGATAAGGTAAAATATAAGATTTTTAAAGGTTGTAGAAGTGAAAGTTGGTTGTTAGAGATTGATCTTAATTGTATAATGTGATGTATTAAAGAGCTTCGGGAAGATATTAACCATTACTGGCCCAAGTAGTTCCTAAACGCCCATTATACAAGGGTGTTTAATAACTAACTTTCACACCCACATTAGTCACTTTACTTTGTGTTTACAACTCCAAAACTCTCTTGGTTACTTTATCTCAATAGTTTGAACTAGAATAGGATAGTTGTCAATACAAGTCCCCATGGGATCGATATTCGGCTTTATTTAAGGCCACTGTATTATTTGGGAGACCACATTCACTGGTGTGTGCGCTTGGGCTCAATAACATGTTCATTAGCAAGTCAATTATAATTCAGTTGCATGTTCTCTAGATGCCTCTTTTACTCCCACTTTTCACAATAATAACCCCTAAGGAAAATCCTTCGCATAAACATTAGCTTAATCATTAGGCTTGAGTGATAGCAAGAGTGGTAACATAGTTAGAGCTTCACTTGGTGAACTCATAAATAAACCAAGAAATAGCATAACCATAGGTTCAATTTACAAGACACTCCAAGGCTATCAATACCAAGACAACAAGATAATCAATCAAGAATACAAATTATCCAACCATCGACCACATGCATATCCGACAACCGGGTTTAACAATTTTAACCTCAATAACATAACTTAGACATTTATCAAGTATCTATGTCACTATGGAATTATATAGTTCAAGATTAAGGTGGGTAAAATCACACTCCTAAATACCAATAGTGCCAAAGTTCAGTTCTACAGGAATAACTTTTACCAGGAATTAAGCTAGGTTATCTAAATCACACCATAAGGGCTTATCAAACCTTACTAGGCCTATAAAGGAAAATATTCTTCATGTATCCTTTCTAAGTTACCCCAAACACTAAGGGAAATTCATAACTATTCATATCTAGGTAAATATATTCTTAAGGTTAGTCAACATCACCATTCTCCTATACTAGAGCAACTAAAGTATTTTCATACTATTCATGAGACGATAGGTAGAACTATCCAAGGTTTTAGGCTATAGCTAAGCATCACATTATAGAAGTTTAACAACCAAAGACGATCAACTAATCCGAAGTATCATCTAAGACACCACCCAATCTCATAAGATATCATAAATATACTACTATTTAGCTTAATCTAACTACAAGTAAGCCTAACCTACCTTGAGTCTAAGAAGCTCACGAACCAACAATTTTTTCCTTCACTTTTCCTGAAGCTTCTTCAATGAGCCAAGCTATCACAACACAATATAAGCATTAATACAAGAATGAAAATACCCATTATGTCACAATTATGTCATGGGTCCAAAATTACTCCAAACCCCCTCTGGTTCTCACCTTTGGAAAATGAGTTTTCGATGCCAACCCATTGCTCAACTATCATTAGGGAGCTATAATACTCAAGAAATTTAAGTAAATAATCACAAATGTGGCTATAATTGAGCCTCAACCCATTTGGGTTTTTGGGTCTAGAAATCCAAAAATTTATACCAAACATGAAGTAATCTTACCTTTGATTTGTAGAAAAATGGATTAAATAAGTTATTCAAGATACTAATCAACCCACAGGACTCAATTTAAAATTTTACACTCCATTAGGGTTTAGAGCTCAAGAGGGAGGCATAAAAAGGCCAAAATTTTGGGCAAGACAACCTTTAAATATGCTTTTCCTAGGCCTCAGGAGCGCGATTGTGGACCTTACTTAACCGCAGTCGTGGCACCTCATTCGCAGCTCTACCGCCACAGTTGATACAAGTCAAATGTCCACCTTAGCTTTTGAAGATAGCTTGTGAGGACAACACAAGAAGAACCCAATTGTGGTCATATTGAGGGTACGAAAGCACGGATGGGGGATCTATTTTAAGCCCACAATAGAACAATCCCGTGCAAGGAAGGTTGCTTGGAAGCTTGCCTTGATGAGATTCTTGAGAGGACCAAGTTTTGAAGAATAATTGTGAAGACCAAAAATACTCAAGGAAAGTCATATGATGAAGTGTGAAGAAGACCACATCTAAATACTACATGATCATCCATTCATTAAGGGTGTAATGATCTTTTTATGATTTTTTCTTTACACTCCATAGGAGCCCCTTTTCAATTAGGATATTTTGATATTTAATGTAATAAGTATAAATAGACTCCTTAGGCTTATTTTTTATTAGACTTTGCTGAATTAAAATTGAGTATTACTCTTATTTTTGTTTCTTACTTAGTGTAGGGCTTGGATAAGATATATTAGGGTAGGTCTTGGATAAGACATCAAAATTTGAGAGATTAATACAATTGATGGATTTCACTTGTGTTGATCAATTGGAAAGAAAGGTGTGCTTGAGGAAGAGTGGTTCCTTTGGGTCACCTAAGAAAGTGATTTGATCTTACATTGGTGATGCGTGTTTGAAGGTTTGATACACCTTTTAGTGCTATTCATTGGTGGAAGTGAGGTTCTCTGTATCTATCTTTAATTTTATGCAATTCTTCTTCTTCATCTCCGTTCTAAGTGTTGTTTTTCCTTTTGTGTTCTTGCTGATTTTTGTTCCTTTAGTGTCCATTTCGTGTTTGATAGTCGTTTAGGCTATCATTTGGTATCATAGCCTTGTTTAGAGTTGTTCTAACATCCCTAAATCTTTGTTTTAGTGTTCTTACATGGAAAATATAATAACAAAAGAGTCAAAAATCAGAAAATACAAAAAAAATGGTGTCTTGTATTGTCTTGTGTTAGATCCAAATTTATAGTCTTAGACATACAAATTTTCACCTTGTTTTGAAGCCTAAATCACCAAGACAAAAACGTGTATAGCACAAAAAGCTTCAAAACTCAATAGGCATGGTGGATCTAAGCTCAAATTCAACAAAACTTCAATCTAAAAGTAGATCTTGACTCTCTAGGTGTTAGAGAACAATAATATAACACAAGAAACATTCAAAACAAGGTAAAAATTTGTACATCAAAGACTGTAAATTCGGATCTAACGCAAGACAACACAAGACACCATTTTTTTTTTGTATTTTCTGATTTTTGACTCTTTTTGGATGAGATTTTCTATGTAAGAACACTAAATCCAAGATTTAGGGAAGTTAGAACAACTCTAAACAATGCTTTGATACCAAATGATAGCCTAAACGACTATCAAACACGAAATGGACACTAAAGGAGCAAAAATCAGCAAGCACACAAAAGGAAAAAGAACACCTAGAATGGAGATGAAGAAGAAGAATTGCATAAAATTAAAGATAGATAGAGAGAGCATCACTTCCACCAATGAATAGCACTAAAAGTTGTATCAAAACTTCAAACACACATCACCAATGTAAGATCAAACTACTCTCTTAGGTGACCCAAAGGAAACACTCTTCCTCAAGTACACCTTTCTTGCTAATTGATCAACACAAGTGAAATCCATCCAATATATTAATCTCTCAGATTTAGATGTCTTATCCAAGACCTACACTAATATAGCTTATCCAAGCCTTACACTAAGTAAGAAACTAAACAAAGAGTAATACTCAATTTTAATTCATCAAAGTCTAATAAAAAATAAGCCCAAGGATTCTATTTATACTTATTATATTAAAGACCAAAATACCCTTAGTGAAAACGGGCTCCTATGGAGTGTAAAGAAAAAAGCATAAAAAGACCATTACACCCTTAATGAATGAGTGATCATGTAGTGTTTTTATGTATTCTTCTTCACACTTCATCATATGAATTTTCTTGAGTCTTTTTGGTCTTCACAATTATTCTTCAACACTTGGACCTCTCAAGCATCTCATCAAGGAAAGCTTCCAAGCAACTTTCCTTACATGGGATTGTTATATTGTGGGCTTAAAATGGGTACCCCATGCGTGCTTCCGTACCCTTAATATGACCACAATTGGGTTCTTTTTGTGTTGTTCTCACAAGATGTCTTCAAAAGATAAGGTGGATATTTGACTTGTATCAACCACGGCGGGAGAGGTGCAAATGAGATGCCACGACTGTGGTCAAGTGAGGTCCACAATAACGTGATTGAGGCTTGGGAAAATCATATTTAAAGGTTGTCTCGCCCAACATTTTGGCATTTTTGTGCCTCCCTCTTGAGCTCTAAAACCTAATAGAGTGTAAAAGCTTCAATTGAGTCTTGTGGGTTGATTAGGATCTTGAATAACTTATTTAATCCATTTTTCTACAAATCAAAGGTAATATTCCTTCATGTTTGGTATTAATTTTTGGATTTCTATACCCAAAACCCCAAATGGGTTGAGGCTTAATTATAGCGACATTTGTGATTATTTACTTATATTTCTTGAGGATTATAGCTCCCTAATGATAGTTGAGCAATGGGTTGGCATCAAAAACTCATTTTCCGAAGGTGAGACCCAGTGGGTGTTTGGAGTCATTTTGGACCCCTGTCATAATTGTGACATAATAGGTATTTTCATTCTAGTATTGATGCTTAAATTTTGTTGTGATAGATTGGCTCATGGAAGAAGCTTCAGAAAAGTGAAGGAAAAGATTGTTGGTTCGTGAGGTTCTTAGACTCAAGGTAGGTTAGGCATACTTGTAGTTAGATTAAGCTAAATAGTAGTATATTTATGATATCTTGTGAGATTGGGTGGGGTCTTAGATGATACTTGGGATTAGTTGATCCTCTTTGGTTATTAAACTTCTATAATGTGATGCTTAAATATAGCCTAAAACCTTGGATAGTTCTACCTGTAGTCTCATGAATAGTATCAAAATACTTTAGTTGCTCTAATATAGGAGAATGATGATGTTGACTAACCTTAATAATATATTTTCCTAGATATGAATAGTTATGAATTGCCCTTAGTGTTTGGGGTAACTTAGAAAGGATACATGAAGAAGTTTTTTCTTTATAGGCCTAGTAAGGTTTGATAAGCCCTTATGGTGTGATTTAGATAACCTAGCTTAATTCCTAGTAGAAGTTATTCCTGTAAAAGTGAACTTTTGCACTATTGGGATTTAGGAGTGTGACTGAACCCACCTTAATCTTGAACTATATAATTCCATAGTGACATAGATACTTGATAAATGTCTAAGTTATGTTATTGAGGTTAAAATTGTTAAACCCGGTTGTCGGATATGCATGTGGTCGATGGTTGGATAATTTGTATTCTTGATTGATTATCTTGTTGTCTTGGTATTGATAGCCTTGGAGTGTCTTGTAAATTGAACCTATGGTTATGCTATTTCTTGGTTTATTTATGAGTTCACCAAGTGAAGCTCTAACTATGTTACCACTCTTGCTATCACCTAAGCCTAATGGTTAAGCTAATGCTTATGCAAAGGATTTTCCTTTGGGGTTATTATTGTGAAAAGTGGGAGTAAAAGAGGCATCTAGAGAGCATGCAACTGAATTATAATTGACTTGCTAATGAACATGTTATTGAGACCAAGCGCACACACTAGTGAATATGGTCTCCCCAATAATATAGTGGCCTTAAATAAAACTGATATCGATCCCATGGGGACTTGTATTGACAACTATCCTATTCTAGTTCAAACTATTGAGATAAAGTAACTAAGAGAGTTTTGGAGTTGTAAACACAAAGTAAAGGCTTGAATGGGCTTCAAACTTGAACATTTTCCCTCCCAAAACTGAATTCTCTTCTTTGCTAAGGGTCTTTGGCTGAAAATAATTTTTGGAAAAATTAAAATTTCGAAAGGTGACAACCAACCACATAGTGCCACATCATCACTTGTGCTCAACCAAAGTTTGACCCTAAAATTAGATTTTTCTAGTTTCTAGTTTTTTTATTCTAGTTTCTTATAAGTCAATTCTATCCCTAAATAGTAAGCTAGTAATTACCTACTAGTTTGGTAATTAGATTAGAGTCTGTTGTTTCGGGGTTTCGATTTTTGTGTGATTTTCTCGTTTTAAAGACGTAGTATTTTTTGTTGGTTCAAGTTCGTGCATCACTTATTTTGAGTCATTTCAAACGAAGATCCATTCCGATTCAAAATTTCTCACCTCTCAAGTAACCTACTTATTATTGCCGGTTCTCCAACACTTGTGAAGCCAAGTGTGAGGTGAGGTTGAGTGTAAGTTAAGTGAGGCTTTTGAACTAACTCGTTTGCTCGTTTTGTACGCTATTTTTCTTGCTGTTTTTTGCACTTCGTAGGAATATTTTCCATTGAAACCAAAGGTACTACTTCCCAACCTTGGGAAATGATGTTATGGGGATTTGATGGGCCAAGTAGAGGCCTTGAGTCGAGAAATAAAGAGCGTAAATGATGCTATAAGGAGTGATATGGTTTCAATGAGGGGTAACATGATTAGATCGAGGGTTGATTGACTATGTCCACCAAAATCTCCACAATTCCAAACACCTCAAGTCCAAAGATCCTATACGTCACAAAACCAGCCACTAAACCTAGATGAAGTGGTGAAACAAAGGAGAAGACTTGACAAACTCCCTTGTTATGTGAGATTCTCAAAGGAGAAAGTGGGCTGCCATGATCTGAACCAAGACAAAGAAGAATATACTCAAGAACATAAAGGTAAAATAGCAAACTCATACACTTTTGTACATGTGGATGATGATTGGTGGCTAGTAGCCTATTGAGCATGAGTAGTAGCATATCTATTTGTACATCTATTGATTCTTTGCCTCTTGTTGATGATGTACTTATTATTAGTGTGGATACACTAGTTGATCCTATTGATGACCGAATTGATTCTTCTTGTAAGATAAATTTAAGTCCACCTAGTGCTGAAGCCATTGTGATGAATGATAATACATCATCTATTTATTCTTCCCCCATTGATGATGATGTACATATTGTGAATCTGGATACACTAGTTGATCCTATTGATGATCTGATTAACTCTTCTTGTAAGATCAATTTATGTCCACCTAGTGTTGAATCTAATGCGTTGAATAATAGTACATCATCCTATGGGAATTGTGTTCATCAACTTATGTGTGAAATTTGTCCACCACTTGAGGATGTATGTTATATGTTTAATGGATCTCAAGTGAGTGATGATGTTGAAAATATTGATCAAATAAATAGGAGTAACCCCTTTAGCATAACCTCTAGTGAATGTTTGACTCTCAGTTTTGCTCATAGGGATAATCATGTACTAGAAATATGTTTGGTGCTTGATAACAATCTTTTAGAGAATGGATTTGCATATTCTATATCCTCTTTATGTATAGATCCTTCTGTCTTTACAGATAATATCTTGTTTGAAGATGATGAGTTCACTCCTAATGAACTTAGTTTTTAGAATGAAGTTGAAGGTATAGGTTGTCTTGAAAGTTATAGCCTATATGCCAACCCACTATGGTATGACAACATTCCTCCTAAAGATGTAAATCTCTTTTTGGAAGATAGGAGTACTCTTAAGGGAAGGGAATCTGAGGTCTTAGAAAGAAATGATCAATTGGGTGATGATAATTTTGACTTGCTTGAACTCTTAAGAAACCCAATAAGTGATTGTTCCTTGAAAATTGATTGTGGTTGTGATCCTTTGTATGACAACCTACCCATGTTTGATGATTATGAGGATGAATTACTTGTTTCTTGTGAAGACTTAAGTAATAATTTATTTGACTTTGGTGGTGGTATGTGTATACTTGAGGGTACTTGTATATAGAGGGAAGGTGTACATTGCTTTGAAATTACTTCTTCTTCTACGATAGGTGATCTTATTGTTGAGAGTACTTATGGAGATGATGTAAAAACTTGTGGTGAGTACACACATGAAGATTCCTTAGTAGAAGTTGACTTGAGTGATACCTTTCTTTGCTCTCTACTTTCTTTTGATGACATTATCCCATTATAAAGAGTTTGCCATGTAGTTTTAGTAAAGCCTATGGGAAATGGTAGTGTTGTCTAGACCCGTGTCTATGGCCACTCTTCCCGTTTGACCCTGGCGCCAAATATAGAATGGATGATGTTGATGAGCCCAACTTGTTAGTTGGTCTACATGACAAGCAAAGTATCAGCTTTGGCGAATTCCATAACCAAATCCTTTGTGCATCTTTCATTGAACTTTTAATATTTAATTTATAGGATTCTTGGTTATATTGCAAATATGTGCAACCTTGGAATGTTGAGATGATTTGTTGTGCTAACCCTAACCCTCATGCCATGAGGATTTTGTATTTTTTTGTCCTCTCTTTGATTTTGTTAGGTTTGGATTCGAGGTCGAATATTTTTTAAGAAGGGAAGGATGATACAAGTCAGATGGCCACCTTAGCTTTTGAAGACATACAGCGAGGCCAACACAAGAAGAACCCAACTATGGTAATATTGAGGGTACAGGAGCATGCATGGGGGAGCCATTTTAAGCCCACAATAGAACAATCCCGTGTATGGAAGGTTGCTTGGAAGCTTGCCTTTATGAGATGCCCAAGAGGTCCATGTGTTGAAGAATAATTGTGAAGACCAAAAAGACTCAAGGAAAGTCATATGTTGAAGTGTGAATAAGACCACATCAAATCACTACATGATCACCCATTCATAAAGGGTGTAATGTCCTTTTATTCATTTTTCTTTAAACTCCATTGGAGCCACTTTTCATTAAGGGTATTTCGGTCTTTAATGTAATAAGTATAAATAGGCGCCTTAGGCTTATTTTTCATTAGACTTTGATGAATTAAAATTGAGTATTACTCTTAGTTTAGTTTCTTCCTTAGTGTAGGGCTTGGATAACCTATATTAGTGTAGCTTTTCGATAAGACATCAAAACTTAAGAGATTAATACATTTGATGGGTTTCACTTGTGTTGACCAATTGGCAAGAAAGGTGTGCTTGAGGAAGAGTGCTTACTCTGGGTCACCTAAGAGAGTGGTTTGATCTTACATTGGTGATGTGTGTTTGAAGGTTTGATACACCTTTTAGTGCTATTCATTGGTGGAAGTAAGGGTATCTCTATCTATCTTTAATTTTATGCAATTCTTCTTTTTCATCTTTATTCTAAGTGTTGGTTTTCCGTTTGTGTGCTTGCTGATTTTTGTTCCTTTAGTGTCCATTTCGTGTTTGATAGTCCTTTAGGCTATCAACGGTCGTGGCATCTCCCCCTATGACAGGCTATGGATAAAGCTTGGAACTTGGTTGCGGGCTTCATCCAATGCTTTGAGATTCATCTAGAGTCTGTTTTGAGAAAATGAGATATGTTTCCACATAGATTTTAATGATCGGGACTCGTTGGAGAAGTCGGATTTTGCATTTAAGGTTGTTATACTGAAGTTTTTCCTCGGTGGTCAATTAGACCCAATGAAGACTTCAAATTGGTAAAATGGTTCTAAAGACTTCAAATATGTAAAATGGTTCTAAGAACCAAACGAACCACCACGTAATCAAACTATCGGTTCCAGCAAGTCACTAATGACTTGGGTAAGTTATGAAGAAGCTATATCGACGAATATGAGCAAGAACACAGACAATGATCTGAAGGGTCATTACAACATCCACTATTGAGGAACTTCCATCCCCAAAAATTAAATACGAAGATTATATCTGAAGCCTCGAACAAATGAGGATACTAGGCCTACATCTCACTCTTGGTCTCCCATGTGGCCACCTTTACTTGGTGGTGCCTCCACTGAACCTTGACTATGAAATCTCTCTAGAACGTAGTTACCTTAAATTACTTGACAAAATAAGAATGGGCTCCTCCACAAAGGTTAATTGATCATCTAACTAGACCGAGTCTTATATAAGCACATATGAAGGATCTGAAATATACTTCTGCAACATAGACATACAATATCGGATGAACAATGTAAAATTCTAGAGGTAAAGCTAACTCAGAGGCCACCTCGTCAACTGCATGGGGGAAATCAAAAGAACCAATATTGCGAGGGCTAAGATTACCCTTCCTCCCTAATCACATCATACCTCTCGCAGGTAAAACATGAAGGAACCTTGATCTCTAACTCTGAATCTTAAGGCACGAAGTCTATGGTCGGCATAGGCCTTCTGCCTACTTTGGGATGCTCTCAGTCTACCCTGAATAACCCTGACTCTATCTAATGTGTCCTAAAGAAAGTTTGTACCTCATGATCTAACGTCAGAAGTCTCAAAGCATCCTATAGGAAAACGTTATCTCCTACCATACAAAGCATCATAAGGCACCCTATCAATACTCGAATGGTAACTGTTGTTGTAGGCAATCTTTGCCAATGCTAAGTGTTTGCCCCACTGTCCTTCAAAGTTCATAGCACAAGCTCAAATCATATCCTCAGACTGACCATCCGTCTATGGATAAAAGGTTGTACTCAAATCCATTCGAGTACCAAACATGTCATAAAATTCTCTCCAAAACCGCAAAGTAAATACAAAACTGCGGTCTGATATGATAGACATAGGGACCCCATGCAAGTAAATTATCTCTTGAACAAAAATCTAGGCTAACCTCGTAGCATTGAGAGTCATCTGAATAGGAAGGAAATGTGTCGACTTGGTCAAACGATCTACAATAATTCAATTACCATCATAACTACTGCAAGTAAGAGTCAGAACACTAATGAAGTCCATAGTAATCCTTTCCTATTTCCACCCGAGAATTGGTAACCTCTAAATCAAGCCACTTAAACGCTGATGCTTAACCTTAACCTATTGAAAACATAGGCAATGAGCTACAAAGTCTACCACGTCTCACTTAATACCATCCTATCAATATAGACGCCTCAAATATCTATACATCTTGACCGTACAAAGATGAATAAATATCTAGAGCTTTGAGCCTCATGAAGAATTGACTGAATCAATCAATCAAGTCGGGTAACACAAATACGATCCTAAAAGCTCATGAAACCCTCAAAATCTATCGTGTGTCTCCCAACTCATCAGTGATCACCAAATTATGAAGAAGTCACAACTTACTATCCTCATACTAACATTCACGAATCTGCTCAATTAGGGAGGACCTCGCCTCTACATATGCTAAAACCCTCGCAGGATTCAAAATATCAAAAAGAACCATCAAGTTGGTTGAGGACTAGATATCCCATTCCAAGGGCCTTAGAGAAATCGATATATATGACAAACTACTCATACTCATCGCCTTCCAGCTCTAGGCATCAGCCACCATATTTTCCTTACCCAGTTGATACAAGATGGAAATATCGTATTCCTTTAGAAACTCCATCTATCTACACTGATGAGCATTAAGCTCTCACAGGGTCATATGATGCTAAAGACTACGATGATCAGTGAAAATCTCACAATGCACACCATACAAGTAATGCCTCTAAATCTTAAGCACGAAAAGTATACCCCCAATTCCAAATCATGAGTGGGGTAGTTATGCTCATGCACCTTATGATGTATAGAAGCATAGGCAATGACATGACCCTGTTGCATCAAAGCACATCCAAGACCAACACCTGATGCATCACAAAGCACTGTGAATCCCTTACCCTCAATTGGAAGGGCTAACACCGGGGCTGAAGTAAGACAATCCTTGAGATTTCCAAAGCTTAATTCACATTCCTCGAACATCGGAAAGGAACTTCCTTCCGAGTAAATCTAGCCATAGAGGATGATATTGTAGAAAATTTTAAAACAAAACGCCTATAATAACCAGCCAAACAAATAAAATTGCAAAGCTCTGTCCGTGATATAGGACTAGCATAATCATGATTAACTGAAATCTTAGTCCGGTCTACCTAATACCCATATTGGAAACCATGTGTCCAAGAAAAGATACTTACTCAAGATTAAACTCGCACTTGGAGAACTTGGGAAAAAGCACATGCTCTCACAAGACCTGGATAACAATCCTTAAGTGGTACAAATGCTCCTCACTACTCCTCGAATACAAAAGAATATCATCAATGAACAGAATAACAAAGCAGTCCAGATAAGGTCTGAACAAATGGTTTATCAAGTCCATAAACACGGCTGGGTCATTAGTCACCCCAAAGTACATCACCAAGAACTCATAGTGACTAAAACAGGTCCTAAAGGCTATCTTCAGGATATCCTCAGCCCGAATCCTCAACTAATGATAAATAAACCTCAAAAATATCATAGAAAATATAGTTGTGCCCTTAAGATGGTCCAATAAATCATCAATATGAGGCATAGGATAATGGTTCTTCACTGTCACCTTTTTAAGATACCTATAATTAATACACATTCGGATCGACCTATCTTTCTTCTTTACAAAAAATAAGGGCTCCTCATAGGGACACACTTGGTCTAATGAAACCTTACAAAGAAGATCCTTGGACTGGGAGTTCCTCTCTTTAAGCAAAGAAGGATCCATACGGTAAGGTTCCATAGAAATAGGTCAGGTACAAGTCTCAAGGTCAATAGAAAACTCAATCTCATGGTCAGGGGGAATAATAGGAAGATTGGCAGGAAACACAATAGGAGCAAAGTCATGCATTGGACTATTTACATGGGTATCACATGAATTAGCGAGATAAGACCCGCAACTCCTTGATATAAGTCGTCTGGCACAAACATAAGAAATAATCCCTATCATCTCGCGGCTAATCGCTCCCTACCACATGACAGTCGGTATGCTACGAAAGGCTAAGGTAATGGTCTTGGTAAAATAATCCATGATCGGATGATAGTGGGATAAACAGTCCATAACCGGAATCACATTAAAATCCAACATATCAAGAATAGTAAGATCAGAACAAGTATTAACATCACTAACTATCACAACACATGATCTAAATACTCGATCCACCACTAAAGAATTATCTATGAGAGTAGTTACGCGCAAAGGCACAGATAATAAATCACTAGTTAAGTCCAACTGTGGTGTATAATAAGCAGATACATAAGAATAAGTAGATCTAGGATAAAATAAAGAAAAAGCCAACTTGTAACATATAAAAGTTATACCTGTAACTATATCTTCCGAAGAATCAGCCTTGGGTCTAGTAGGTACTTCATACAACTGACCACACCCACCACGTGGCTGGGAATCTAACCGACGTATTATCCTGTCTGCCTAACTACCACTTTAACACCCTATTAACCACCCTTATGGCCTTGTGAACCACTTCTACCTGAAGGATAAACTTCCTAATTAAGAGTAACTCTCTGGACTAAAACAACCACTGCCCCGCGACTAGGGCACTTTTTAGATAAATGATCAGGAAGTCCACACATAAAACAAGAATAATGAGAAGAACCAGAACCCAAAGATCCTGATGCTCTAGCATGGCTTCCATATCTAACATGGCCTATAGATGAAACTCTCAAGGACTGATCAGCGCCCTTACTAGGGCGACCACTAGTAACAAACATTCCCCCATAAATTCTCTTAAGAGTTTCTTCAACCGATCGACTAGTCTAACTCTAAAGCTTAAAAGATGGACATGGACAATATCCAACATAAGGAATACTACCACTAAATCAAGAACTACTATAGCTTCTACCAAATCGGCCCTGAAACATGGGCCTCTTATCATGATCCTCATGCTATATGTCTTCTATCATCTATCATGATCAAAAACCTCGGCTAATGTCATGCTCTTAGCACCAAACTTTTAGTAGATATCCAAAGTCCCAATCCTCGCATAAAAGAGTGAACTCTCTCAAACTCTGTATCCAAGATAGAAGTCGCATGCCTAGCCAACTCATGGAAACGTGCCTCATACTCAGCCACTATAATAAAGCCCTGCTTCAATCTAGAGAACTGATCTCTCAAACAACCTCTAAGACTACACGACATATACTTCTCCAAGAACATCTCAAAGAATTAAGCTAAAGAAAGAGGGGAAGAACCACTTATTCTAGCACTCAAAAAACCTTTCCACCAGTTTAGAATGGACAAGTCGGACTAAAATATGGTGTAATCTAAACTACGATTCTCAACAAGTCCTAAGCCACGAATCCTATCCTTACAAGCAGACAGAAACTCAAATAATTCCTTTCCAGGTGCACAAAAAACCTCGTTGGAGCCAACCATAAGAATTTACCCAGCATCTTCTTATCATCACCAGACATAGAAGGTGGGGTCATAACTGGTTGAGCGACTGATGGCTCAACAACTACCAGAATAGGAGGAACCTCAACTCCAAAAGTTGAAGTTGTCGGCTGCGCTCCTGTCCCAGTAATCTTCTAACTTTCAATAATACTCAACAACTGAAATAAAGCATCTCTAAGCAAAGATGAGAGGATAAAACCTAGTAGAGCCTGGGCTGGTCCCTGGCCCACCAGTAGTTGAGGTGGAGGAGTGTCTATCTCAAGTTAAGCAATAGGGTTCTATGGAGGTCCACCTAGTTCCTTAACTGGGGACACATCATACGTCTGTATCTTTGGACCCTCCTAACGTATAATGTAGAAAGAGTCTTGGGCATCTATGAAAGAGTAAAGTCAAGAGAATATCCAACAAGCAAACTCAGACTCTTATCACGATATGAGTAAAATAAGTGATGGACTCTTAAGAATGTCCTACAACCTCCCAAAGATAGGAAATGGTCGTCAACGTTCTAATTTGTAGGACTATATTAGACACTTGATCTTGTACCAATAATATCTGTAAAACCTAGGCTCTGATTCTAATTTTTCACGACCTAATTTCTGAGTCATGATGGCACCTACCATAACCCACTAGTAAGTAAGCCAACACAATTTCACGAAGCTTATGAAATAGGTTGCCTTGGTAGGAATGTCCAACAAGGAACCTATATGGGAACACAATATAACAACGACATTCCACAAAGAAACAACTGACATTCAAATACCAATCCCATGACTTAATAGTATTGGTACAAAAGCATCTCTACATTCGATAATAGAAATTACAACTCAAGATCTAATTGTCTTAAATAGTCTTATACATTAATCTCAAATACAAAAGAACAAAAAATATAGATGGGAAAAAGGGCAGCTGAAACTCCAAGAACTCACCCTGGCTCTTGATGATCAACACTAAACGATCTCGACTCAATGGCGGCACCTAGAGCTCAGGTCTGCACCAAAAAAGAACAAAAGTGTAGTATGAGTACCAAAACACTGGTACTTAGTAGGTATCATCGGCCGACTGAGCTAAACTATAATATAAGGATGATATAGAGTAAGACAATAACTTACAGTCAAGGTATAGAATCAAACCTGAATCTTGTTCAGTATCATTTTCTAAATAACTAATCAACTAGAACAATAGTACGATATTTTGTATCTACACCATACCTTTCATACAACATGAGTAATCATTTTGTCAATCATGTAATTACTATAATCAACACAACTACCATCGTTAGAGTATAAAGCAAAAGAACTTACCACGACGTCCCATACGGCTGTGAAGTACACTTAAGGAAAACAAATAAAGAACTCATCACAGTTTTCCATACAACTGAAGAGTACACCAAAAGATCAATTCATCAACATATCATGGAAAAACTACACAAGCAACTCACCGAAGCCATGGGTTATACATTCCCGCCATGCCCTCTTACCAAGGTCTATAATTATCATCAATACCATAATTTTACACAACAAAGACAATATCACCATAACATAGTTATATTTATTTAATCTCTAACTAGTTGTTAACTCTATACCTAGTTTATATTAGCCATCCTCTATTTCCACGAGCCATTAGTTTGCAAGTCATATAGTTTACTAGTCATCAAATAAAAAAACCTACAAGATGCCAACACCATTATTTATTCATCCATCACAAAGCCATATTCTAGTTAGCCTCCTAATTATAAAGGTAATCAATTAAGAAACTATGTCATCACATAGTAGATGTCAACTTATCCGTTAGTCATACAATACTAGGTCTATATCACTGAACATGTCATAACCTTAAGGACTAGTTTCCATATTCTAGCTAAGTAAGGTCCACTAACTAGTTCACTATGCTTCTAGCCTACAAGTCATAGTCATTTATTAGACTACAAGTCATAGTCATTTATTAGAGACACTAGTTATCACATAAGCCACTTTACTAGGCAAAATTCCATAACCTAACCATTTATCAAAGTCAAATAGATTTACTAGGTGAGTCCTTGGCTCTTCAAAAGATTACATATATCAATTATCCTTAACCCAATACTCGGCATAATCTACTTCTAGATACAAATTAGAGATAAAAAGAGTCACACCTCTTATCTAGTAATCAATGACAAACAATGGATAACAATTTAAAAAGGGAGACATCACATCTCAAGTACATAAATGGGTTTAGCCACACACATCATAACCTCACATGCATACATGTATTAATATATACTCACCACATATAATATTATCATAACATCTTTACCTCTTTCGAATTCACCGGGCATCATTATAACATCATTACCTCTTTCAAATTTACCGGCCATCATCATGGTATCTATATATCCTCTGGATTCACCGGGCATCATCGTAACATTATTATATCCTCCGAATTCATCAGGAATCATCATAACATCATTATATCCTCTGAATTCATCGAGCATCATCATAACATCATTATATCCTTTGGATTCACTAGTCATCACCATAGCATCATTATATCCTTCGGATTCACCATGCATAATCATAATATCATTATATTATCCGAATTTACTGGGCATATAATAACATTCACACATCCTCCAAGACAATGATATACACATACATATGTAGTCAAATCATTAAGCATATACAACCCACAATGATAAAGTATAAGTGATATAAGGTAACACATAACGTCATACTTTACTATTACTTATCACTACATAATATAAGTAAAGGCATGACCATGAGTATCTAAATGATATATGCAATCACCATTTTTCCAAGTTAACATGTTCATTAGAAAGTCAATTATAAGTCAAGTGAATGCTTTCAAGATGCTTATTTTACTCCAACTTTTCACAATACTAACCCCAAGGAAAATCCTTCACATAAATATTTGCTTAATCATTAGGCTTTGGTCATAGCTGCAGTGGTAACATAATTAGAGGTTCATTTCTTTTATTCATCCTTAATCTAAGCAATAGCATAATCATAGGTTCAATTTACAAGACTTTCAAAGGATATCCATATCATGACAACAAGATGATAAATCAAGTATACGCATTATCCAACCATCGACCACATGCATATCTGACAATCGGGTTTAACCATTATAACCAGAATAACATAAATTAGACATTCCTCAAGTATCTAGGTCACTAAAGAATTATATAGTTCAAGCTTAAGGTTGGTCAAATCCCACTCCTAAATCCCAATAATGCCAAAGTTTACTGCTATAAGACAAACTTCTACCTAGAATTAGGCTAGGTTATCTAAATTACACCATAAGGGCTTATGAATCCTTACTACGCCTATAAGGAAAAATCTTATTTAAGTATCCTTTCTAAGTAATCACAAACACTAAGGCTGATTCATAACTAGTCATATTTAGGTCAACGTGCTCTGAAGGTTAGTCAACAACATCATTCTTCTCTATTACAGCAACTAACGTATTATCATACTATTTATGAGACTATTGAGTAGAACTATCCATAGTTCTAGGTTCTAGCAAAGCATTATATTTTACAAGTTTAATAGCCTACGAGGATTAGCAAGTCTAAGTAACTCACGAACCAGCAAGCTTTGCCTTCTCTTTTCTTGAAGATTCTTCCATGACCCAATTTTCACAACACTATCTAAGCATTAATACAAGAATGACAATACCCATTATGGAACCATTGTGTCATGGGTTCAAAATGACACCAAACCCCCATGTGGGTCCCATCTTTGGAATATGAGTTTCCAAGGCCAACCCATTGCTCAACGATCATTAGGGAGCTAGAACCTTCAAGAAATTCGAATAAATAAATCAAAATTATGGTTACAATTGAACCTCAACTCATTTGGGGTTTTGGGTCTAGTAATTAAAAAATGAATACAAAACTTGAAGGAATCTTACCTAAGATTTGTAGAAAAAATGGATTACACGAGTTATTGATGCTTCTAATCATCCCACAAGACTCACTTAAAGATTTTACACTCTATTAGGGTTTAGTGCTCAAGATGGAGGCACAATATGGACAAAATTTTGTACAATACAACCATTAAATAGGTTTTGCCCAAGCCTCGGGTAGCATAATCATAGATCCTGCTCTGCCACAGTCGCAACACCACATTCACACCTCTCCCTACATGGTCACGGTATCTCCCTCTATGTCAGGCTATGACTGAAGCTTGGAACTTGGTTCTGGGCTTTGGTCAATGCCTGGAGATGCATCTGGAGTCCATTTCGAGCAAATAAGATATGTAACCACATAGATTTTTACGCTCCAAATGCATTGACAAAGTCGAATTTCATATTTAAGGTTACTTTATTTTTCACTTGGTGTTCAATTAGAACTAATGAATACTTCAAACTGGGAAAGTGATTCCATAAACCAGAGGAACCACCAGGTAACCAAACGATTGGTTCTAACAAGTCACTAATGAATTTTAGGCATCTATTGAGAAGCTTTATCGGTGAAAATATGTAAAAATACGAACAATGACCTAAAGGGTCATTACATTATCATAGTTTATTGTTGAATTATCGTATGGTTTATTCTTAATAAATTGTGCTTACTATTTTAATGATGGGCCACTATTAAAATAAAACCATATTTCTATATGAATCTGAGAGGAGAATCAGAGGTTATAATGTAGAGGTTAAGTAGCAAAGTTCTTATACTTTTATAAAATAAGGAATTTGAATTAGCATCTAGGATAAAGATATACCTAGAAGCCTTGTTTGTTTCAATTGTAAGATGATATCTTAGTGCATCTAATTGGATTATTGCATCCCCGCTCAACGAAGTAGTTGTAATCTCTAGTTAGGTAAAAGATTAGAGGATCGAGAGACCATTATCATACTCTAAACCCTTCGAATCGATAACCCAATAATCAGGTGAACTACGAGAAAAATAGAGATTTGTAAGATTGTTAAAAGTGGCTCAACCATGGAATCCACACTTTTATTTTTTACAACCCTGCTTACGTTGTTGTTGTTGAATTTTTTTATTTCTTTATTAATTATATTTTTATTTGAAACTTCACAATCATCTTGATACTTTGAAACACATAATGCATTCTTATAAAAAAAACTAATATTTGTTGAATTGCTAGTTAGATAGTCCTTGTGGGTATGATATCCAATTGTTCTAGTCAATATATTACTTGTACGATCGCTTGCACTTACATGAGCATTAGAACGCAACATCATCCTATCCATGATGACCAAAAAATTTCAAATTGACTCCGAGACCACAGGAGGCTAGTCATGAAATCTATGTTGATCACTTTCCGCTTCCACTCTGGCAATTCAATTTCATGGTATAATCCCCGGGCCTCGTATGCTCAACTTTTACTTGTTGACACATGTTACACTTGGCCATAGAATTCTCCATATTCCTCTTCATAATTTTCCACCAATATATATCCTTAAGGTCAAGATACATTTTTCTCAAACTATGATGAACGACATAGCCTAGATCATGCGCCTCATCCAAGATCTTCTCACGCAAACTATCAACAGTGGGAACACATAATTTCACTTGGCACCACAAGGTACCATAACTATTAATCTCAAAGGCCATCGCCTTGTGCCCACCAGTATCACTCTCTATCCTCACTAATCAAGAACTAACATCTGCTTCTACTTAATCTTAGCACCAAGAATGACTGGACCACTTTCTAAATAAACACTCCACTATTCTCAGAGTCCAAAAGATGAACTCCAAGGTTAGCCAAATAGTGATTATCCTTCACTAACTCCCACTTTTTCTTATCCACATGAGCTAGACTCCCCATGGATAACCTGATAAGAGCATCAACAACCATGTTAGATTTACCTGGGTTGTAGTGAAGACTCCTGTCATAATCCTTCAGAAGGTCAAACTATCTAGTTTTCCCAAGGTTAAGCTCTTTCTGAGTAACATTACACTCCAGGATCTTATGATAAGAAAAGATATAAACATGCACTCCATACAAATAGTGACGCCAAATTTTCAATGAAAATACCATAGCTAACAGTTCCAAGACATGTGTTGGATAATTCCTCTCATGCACCTTTCACTACCATGAAGCATAAGCTATTACCTTTCCATGTTGCATCAAAATATAACCAAGTCCTACACGAAACGCATTACGGTAGACCTAAAACCCATTAATACCTTAGGGCAAGGTCAAAAAAAGGAATAAAAGTGATCCTATCATTTTGATTCTTAAAACTACCCTCACACATATCAGACCACAAAAACTATACATTCTTCCGAGTCAATTTAGTCATTGGGGAAGCTATAGTCTAGAAACTTTCCACAAACCTCCTATAATAATAGACTAAACCCAAAAAACTCTGAATATCCATTGGAGTTATGGATCCACCATGATATCGTCAATAGAAATGATATGACCTAGAAAAGTGATAACATTCAACTAGAATTCACACTTTAAAAAATTGGCATACAACTACTATTCTTTCAGATTCTGCAACACAACCCAAAGTCACCCTTAGAATATACAAGAATCTCATTTGTGAAGACAATGATGAACAAGTCTAGAAACTGATGGAAAAACCTATTCATCAATTCTATGAATATCGCCGGTGATTTGGTCAACCCAAAATACTTAACTAGAAATTCAAAATGACCATATCAGGTATGAAAAATAGTCTTAGGGATATCTATCTCCCTAATCTTTAACTGATAATAAATAGACCGAATATGAATTTTAAAGAAAAACTTAGCACCCTGCAATTGATCAAATAAGTCATCGATCATTGCATAATGATACATGTTCTTTACTATCACCTTATTCAACTGTTGGTAATCAATGCACATCCGAAGAGAACCCATCCTTCTTACACACGAATAACATAGGTGCACCCTATGGGGACATAGTAGGATAGATGGAACACTTATTTAAGAGATCCTTTAGTTGCTTTTTAAGCTCTTTTAACTCAGCTAGAGCCATCCGATACGGGGGAATAGAAATTGGGCGAGTGTCAAGAACAAGATCAATCCCAAACTCAATCTCCCTATCCATAGTAATACCAGGAAGTTCATCAGGGAAGATGTCAAGAAATTCATTTAACATTGGGACAAATTACAAAGGACCATCAAAGTTAGAATCATTAACCTAGACCAGATGATAGAGAAAACCCCTGAAGTTCAGTCTTCGAGCTTTAAGATATGATATAAGCATCCCCTTAGGAGATATGGAAACACCCTCCTACTCAACAACTGTCTCATTAGGGAATTTAAGGACAACTGATAATCTAGAGACATATAGCATGAGTGCAACCTATCTATACCCGAAATTATAATAAAATAAACCAGATCCAACTCAGACAAATCCACAAAAGTTTCCCCATTACCCATAAATACGACACACCCCTATAGAATAGCCTAGAGATTATAGAGTCTCCTATCAGGGTAGAAACAAAATGAGGGTCTAAAATATACTTCTGACCAAAACCAAAATGCACAGCCATAAATTGGGTCAAATAAGAGAGAATGGACCTAAAATAAAGTAAACAATACATATCATGGGAAAAAAGTTTTAATATACTAGTCTTGACATAAAGCAATGCCTCGGACTTCTGTCAAGTAATGAGAGAATAAAGACGGTTTTGGCCAGTATCAGAGCTAGATGGTGCACCCTTTGGTGCTGGAGCTGACGAAGATGCAATAAGAACCTTATTTGTCCTAGAATCAACCTTACCTACAGGATAATTTCTAAGAATATGGTCTGGCTTATAAGAGTTCAAGCACCTATCCCTTCCCTCATCACAAAAACCCTAATGCAAACAACCATATAATCTTTAAGGAGGATATAATGGATCTGACTGAGCCACAATTGCTTGAGATAGGCACCCTGTTCCCTAAAGTTTTCTCCGCCATGGAAATGCCTATCACCCGACAACTTTTGGTAGGGAGCACTAGCCATCGAGTAAGATCCAGAGTTACCCCACTTCTTCTTGGGCCACTTATCACTATCCGTTCCACTCATGTGTTGACCACTACTCGACTCAAAAAATTTAAACTTCTTTCCCTTCTTCTCACTAAACTCAATGACATGACCCGACCCTGGGCCTTGTCATAGTTGGCATCCCAAGTCAAACTAGGATCAGGGACTACCCTTGTTACCCAATCCATCAATTTTTATCTAGACTTTAATGGGCCGAACTTTTAATTTATAACCAAATAGCATAAATGTTCTCATCAAGACTCTGGGATACGGTAACAATCATAAACAACCTAACTGAGTCCAACCATATTACACCAACGTCTCAACCATACTAAACCTAACTATAGGCCATAAACCAGGCCATAACCAAAGAGAACACCAAAACATAATATGAAAATCAATGACAAAAATGTAATACGATAGAACAGTGAGAAATACTCTGATATGGTGTCAACCCACCAACCTATTCTAATGCTAAGACTGACACAAATATAGATTCTGCCCATACCAATCCCTAGAAGAACCACAAAGCTCTGTCTAAAAGAGTAAATAAATCAGGTTGGGACATGCCCTCAACCATGGCAAAAAACAATATAAAAAATGAAAGAGAAGTGTCTAGAGAAATCCATAACATGAAATAATGTCTTACAAAAGGATGAAAGCTTACCACTTCAGTTTAAATTTTGTGACTGAATCTGCATACTAAATAGGAAGACTAAAATGGTCGGTGCCTGCATAGCATAGGTATAAAGCCACCAGTAGATGGGGTTAGAGAGTGACCACTAGCATGAAACTCAGTATAAGTATAAAATAATCCAAGCTATAAAACCAAGTAAAACCATCCATAATACATACAACCATACATATATAAGTTCCAGGAAAGGGAAATAGATTTCGCTTGCATTGTAAACCTTTACTTGGGCTGCGTGTCTTGGCCATCCTAAGCCACTCATGGGCGATATAGGTTAAGCTCCCCGACTAAAAGGGCCCAGTGCGTGTATCCGCACGACCAGGGAAGTATCCAATGGGATTACTAGTACATTCCCCAATAATAAGACATTATGCATATGATATATTTGGACGAATCCTCATTCCGTCAAATATGAGTTTCCGCTTTTGGACCCCCCATGACCGCCACCTTTCACGGCTTTGTTGCATACCCTGCCATTAATGTTCAATTAAAACTAATTTCCAAATAACCAATAAAATCCAATAAATAGTTTATTTACCAAGGTAAATATTAGTGGCATCATGATACCAACCCATACTTGAAAGGAATATCCATAGCCAAACCAGTAAGGTTAAGGGAAATTTCATGTGCCCTTCCATATACCGCATTAAACCACTTGGAAGATTTCTAAGTTCTCCACAAGAAGAACCATTTTGACTTTATCCTTATCAAACCATTTAAACCATGCAAAGTTCCTTTACCAAGTCTAAAACATGTAAGACTTCCTTTAAAATAAGCCAATGTAATGAACATATGTTTATAAGTATTTTATCAAAGACCTTGGGGGCATAATATAACCAAAACCATTTCCAAAGTCCATTAAACAATTACCACGGAATACAATTTTCGAAAACCATTACTAATGATATAAAAGCATAATTAAAATAATCGGGAACCATAACCAAGTATATAATATCAAAATCCTGAAATAATAGTTGAAAATGATAATCATGAAATAGTAAAACCATGAAATTAATCATATAAACCATGCCTTTAGTTGAAATTACCATGAGGAAACAAAATCATGGCTTATACCAAAGAATTGACAGAAAGAAATCACCAAAGAAAGGCCCAAAGCAATCATAAAGATAAAACCTTAGCCTTCTTGCACAAAAATCCCTTGAGAGAATTATGGTGTTTTTTGGAAATGTTTCTAAGTGTTAATAAATAGAATAATAGGGTAAATAACCTCCTATGGATATTAGAAGATGCGGGTACTAATTAGGGTAAGTAGGGAAATGTCCAGAATACCCCCACTTAAGTCCATTACAAATCCCATCACTTGGATACGACTGACCCATATGAGTCGTATCCTCCTAATAAGTTTGGTATCCACTACTTGTATCCAAGCCTTAACTTTGGATTAGACACTATCCAGTATACAACTCATCCAACCAAGTCATAACTATAGTTTACGATCCTTATCTATTACTCGTATCTCTGGTAGAATAAAATACTAGGAGGATCAAACACTTCCTACTATATGAGTCCCTGATACGATTCGTACGAAGCCCTTATGACTCATACCCCTAAGTTGTACATATTTTAGTGAAAAAAATTATTCCACTAACTAACACACTTCAGCGTACAATAAGACCATGCCACTCATACCCATAAGTTGCATTATGTCGGGAGAACGAAATTCCAGGAAATTATCTGAGGGTCAAAACCCAAGATGTTTCAGTCTCGCCTGCTTGGAACATTCGTGGGGTCAAAGATGTTAATCTTTTCCTTAACAAAATCAGAAAATAAAGATGTGTTGAAGACACATACCTTTTGCATGAATCCTAGAAGGATAACACAAATGGAAATATTTAGACATTATGTCCTCTTCCGCTTCCCAAGCAGCTTCTTCCATCTTCTGGTTCCTCCATAGAACCTTAACCAAAGTCACATTCTTGGTCTACAACTGATGCACTTGACAATCTAATATCTCAACCGAGATATCTTCATAAGATAAAGAATCTGAAATACCCAATTCTTTCAAAGGAACAATTCAAGAAAGATCACCAATACCCTTCTTTAACATAGAAAAATGAAAGACTTGATGTATCAAACTTAAGCTAAATGGAAACACCAACTAATATTCAACATTGACAACTCTCCACAAATTCACATAAGGATCAAGAAACTGATGGCTGAATTTTCCCTTCTTTCCAAACCGCACCACAACCTTTATAGGAGATACTTTAAGGAACACCCTATCCCCAACCTTAAACTCCAAGTCTCTACGCATAACATATGCATAAGAATTTTGGCAACTTTGCAAAGCTTTTATCCTGTCCCGAATTACCTTCACCTTATCTATTTATTGATAAACCAAATTTGTGCCAAACATGTCTGCCTCCTCATGCTCATACCAAGAAAGCGGAGGTCTACACCTCCAACCATACAATGCCTCAAAAGGAGCCACACTAATACTAGATTGGTAGTTATTTTAGTAAGAAAACTTAAGAAAAGGTAGATGCTCAACCTAATTGCCACCATAATCAATCACACAAGCCTGAATCATATTCTCTACTGTTTGAATAATTCTCTTTGCTTGTCCATCCAACTACAAATATAAAGAAATACTCAGAATAACCTTAGTTCCCAACCCTTTCTGGAAAGACCACAAAAAATAAGGCATAAACTGCGTACCACAATCAGAAATATTTGAGATAGGAATCCCATGTAGCTTCATAATCTACTAAAGATATAGCTTTGCATAATCCTCTACCGAAAAGGTAGTCCACACTGGCAAGAATTGTGCAAACTTAGTCATCCTATCCACTATGACCCAATTGAATTAAATTGGTCCGGAAATCGAGAAAGACTGGTAACAAAATCAATTTTGATCATCTCCCACTATCATTTGGGCAACACTACTTCTTGTACAACCCACAATGCCTTATGTTCTCAACCTTAACCTGTTAACGCACTTTTTATTTGTTCTTGAAATAAACCAGATCCTTCTTCATACCATTCCACCAATAGACCTTCTTCAAATCATGATACATCATTATTGAGCTGGGGTGAACAAAATAGCATAAATCATATGCCTCAGCCAAAACCCGTTATCAAAACCTGTCGACATAAGGAACTTTTCTTGGTACCATAAAGTACCATTACCATTGATCTAAAATGCCCTCACTTTTTTCCCACGAACATCACTCTCAATTTTTATCAAGATAGTATCCAATGCTTGCTTCTCCTTAATCTCTATACCAAATAATGATCAAACCACTTATTGCACCATCACATTACCATTCGTAGAGTCCAAGAGATAAAACCCAAGATTTGCCAAGCGGTGAATATGCTTCACCAATTCCTACTTTCTTTCCTACACATGAGCCATACTACCCATGGATAACCTGCTAAAAGCATTAGCAAACACATTAGCCTTATGTAGGTGGTAGTAAAGACACATATCATAATCATTGAAAATCTCAAGCCATTGCCTTTTCCTTATATTTATCTCTTTCTGAATGAACACGTACTGAAGACTCTTTTGATCAGAAAAGATATCCATGTGAACACCATACAAATAATGATGCCATATTTTCAAAGTAAATAGAACTAGCAATAACTCCAAATCATGAGTAGGATTATTCCTCTCATGTACCTTTACCTTCCTGGTAGAATAGGAAATTACCTTCCAATGCTACATCTAAACACAACCAAGCCTTACTCGAGATACATCACAAAACCCCACAAACCCATCATTGCCTTTCGGTAAAGTCAGGATTGGAGCCAAAGTCAACTTATCCATCAACTTCTAAAAACTCCCATGGCAAGCATTTGACCAAGAAAACTTAACCATCTTCCGAGTCAAATTATTCAAAGAAGGAACTATTAAAGAAAAACTTCCCACAAACTACCTAAAATACCCAGCTAAAACTAAGAAAATCTGAATATTAGATTGAGTTGTAGGCCTAGGCCACCACTTCAGCACATCAACCTTTTGCGGATCCACCATGATCCCTTCACTAGAAATTATATAAGCCAAGAGATTCATAGCGTTTAACAAAAACTTATACTTAGAGAACTTGGTATACAATTGTTGTTTCTTTAAGGTTTAAAACACCACATAAAGGTGATTAGCATTATCCTCCTCACTTTTAAAATAAAATAGAATGTCATCAGTAAACATAATGATAATGATATCCAAATACTGCTTGAACACTCTATTCACCACGTCCATAAATGCTCCTGGTGTATTAGTCAACCCAAATTACATCAGCAAGAACTTAAAATGCACATACCGAGTATGAAAAACCATCTTAGGGATATCCACCTCCCTAATACTAAGCTGATGGTATCCAGACAAAAGATCTATCTTAGAAAAGTACTTGGACCCTTGCAATTTTTCAAATGTGTCATCTATTTGTGGAAGAGGATATTTGTTCTTAACCGTCACCTATTCAACTGGCTATAGTCAATGACATCCGAAGGGAACCATCTTTCTTGCGTATAAATAACTTGAGTGCACCCCAAGGAGAAGCACAAGGACAAATAAATCCCTTGTCCAGAAGATCCTTAAGTTGCTCCTTGAGTTACCTTAACTTAGCTGGATCCATTGTATATGAAGGAATTGAAATTATATGAGTGTCCAAAAGAAAATGAATACCAAACTCTACTTCCCTATCCAGAGAAACACTAGGAAGATCATCCTGATAGACCTGTAAAAACTTATTAACCATAGTGAATGAAGACAAAAAAAGGACTTCCATATTAGAATCTTTAAACTAAACCAAGTGATAAAAACAACCCATAGATATTAACCTCCGAGCTCAAAGATAAGAAATAAAACTCCCTTAGGATCTAAGGAACTTCTTTCCCATTCTATAAACAGTTCCCTAGGGAACTTAAATATAACCTTATGGGTATAATAATCCTTAGATGTGCAACAAGAATGCAACCAATCTAAACCCAAAATTATATCAAAATCTACTATATCTAACTTAAACATATCCACCAAGTCTGCTTGCTACCAATAGATACCACACACCCCTATAGACTATTTTAGAAATAACTGAGTCACCTACAGGAGTTGAAGAAAAAAAGGATCCAAAATAACTTTTGGATCAAAACAAAAAAAGATAGCCACATATGGAGTCACATATGAAAGACTGTACCCTAGATCAAGCAAATAATATACATCACGAGAGAAAATCTATAACATACAAGTATTGACATCAGGTGATGCCTAGGATTCCTTTAGGGGTACCAAAGTATACAACCATTTTTGACCAACACTAGAACCAAGACCAGTAACAGAAGCAGACGCCCCACTAATAAGTTCAAGAGAAGAAGTTAAAGCCACTGGAATCTTATTCTCCTCCATAGAAACTTTGTTAACCAGATAATCCCTGAATCAATAGCCTACCTGGCCACACTTAAAGCATTTGTCCCTTCCTTCCTTATAATAACCCCAATAAACACGAGAAGAAAATTGATAACGAGGACATAATAAAAATGACTGACCTTCGCTTGCCTGAGATTAGAAAACCTATACCCAAGAATTGTCACCACCTTGATGACGCCGGTATCCTTACTGATAAAGAGCATTAGTAAAAAAGAAGCTAGAAGTAACCTACTTCTTTTTTTGCCACTTGCCACCATCTCTACCACCCTAAGACTTAAAACCTTTCTGATTAGAAAACCTACTTCTCTTTTCCTACCTATCATAAAACTCCGCCTGCCTCCTCTTCTCATTCTCAATTCGCTACATATGAACAGTCAACCAAGAAATTTCCATATCCTTAATCAATAAAGCAGTCTTTCCCTCCAGAATCAGATCTCTCTTCATCCCAGAAGTGAACTTTCTCATTCTAGACCTTATATAAGCCACTAATTAAATAGCATACCTTCATTGCTTATGGAACTTTAAAGCATATTCCTTTACTGATATCCTCCTTGCCTGAGGTTCACAAACTCTTCTATTTTATCTTCCCTCAACTCTTAAGGAAAGAACTGATCTAAGAAGTTATTAGAAAAATCCTCTCACAACACTTCCTCTTCCATATGACCTCTATACTTGTCCCACTCCTTATACCACTAATAAGCAACATCTTTGAGCTGATAAGATACAAAGTTAAGGCCCTCTAAATTAGTATCCTGTAGCACCCAAAAGAACTTTTCCATCTTAGTAAGAAGCCTTATGGATCTTCCTCCACCATCACTCCAGTAAATATTCGATGACCTATCTTCATAAATTTACCAACTGTTGTGACTTCAGTAGACAATCAACTAGCTGCAGCCCACTCAACCTGAGCACTAACCAGTTGGGAAATAACATGAACTGACTGATAAAATTATACATTCATCACATTGCCCTAAGGGACCTAAGTAGAACTAGCCAAAATACAAGGAACTCTAGCACCATTGGGAATAGGAGCATGAGGTCAAAGATGTACTCCAAATGTAAGACGTACCCGTTCAGCATTATCTCCAAATGGGACAAAAGAATTTCTTTGTGTTTCAGATCTAGAGGCATGATCTAAAAGACAAACAAACAAGGATTAGAGAGGATTCCAGGTTTGAGAACTCAATATTGAAGATAGAATAGAAAGAAAGTTAAACATTTCTAAATGTCTAGTAGTCTTTCTCTCATTCGTGTGGTACACTTCACACCCCTAAAAAGAACTCTACTCAACATGAATTTGTTGACTCCTAAGTGACCATGAACCTAGGCTTCAATACCAACTTGACACTACCTGACCCTAGGCCTTATCGTAATAGGTATCCTAAGTCTAACAAGGATCGGGGACCGCCCCCTATTGCCCAACCCATCTGTCGTTATCGAACCTTTCATAGGCCAAATTTTAAATATATAACAAGATAGTATAAATGTTCTCATTAAAACTCTAGAATAGGGTCACAATCATGACAGTCCCAACCATTTCCAACCGTATCACACCAATCGCCCCACCATACCAAAACAAACCATAGGCCATAAACCAGGACATAACAAAAGCGAATACCAAAACATAATATGATAATCAATCCCAAAATATAATATGATGGAATAGTGAGAAATCCTATTATGTGGTGTTATCCCACTAGCCTATTCCAAATCCAAGGCCAACACCTATACCTATCCCCCCATATCAACCCCTAGAAATACCACAAAAGCCTCTATCCAAAAAAGAACAAATACGTTTGGGATATACCCCCAACCATGGACAAAAGTATTATCCACAATGAAAGAAAAGTTTCTAAAGAAATCCATAACATGAAATGATGTTTTCTGAAAGGATGAAAGCTCACAATTTCAGTCCAAATACTGATACTCAATCTTCATGCTAGATAGGAGGAGAATAATGGCTGGTTCCTATATATATTTTGGATATAGCGACCAGTAGACGGGGTTAGCTAGTGACCACAAGCATGAATCTCATGATAAGAATAAAATAATGCTAGTAATAAAACCAGGTAAAACCATCCATAATGCATGAAACCATATATATATAAGTGCTTGGAATGGGAACCAGGTTTAGCATGTATTAAAAACCTATTCCTGGGCTATGTAGATTAGTCGTCCTAAACTACCCATGGGTGATATCGGTTAAGCTCCTCCCGCTAAAAGGGCCCCAATATATATATCCGCACGAGAAGGGAAGTATCCCATGGGATGACTAGTACATCCCCCAATAGTGTGACATCTTGCACTCGGTGTACTAAGACCAATCCTTATTTCAATAAAATGAGTTTCCAATTTTTGTCCTCCCGAGACGGACACCTTTCACAACCTTACTACACACCCCAACATTAATGCCCAATTAAAACCAATTTCCAAGTAACCAACCAAATCTATTTTCCAGTTTATTTACCAGGGTTAATATAAGTGGTTTTATCATACCACCCCTTACTAGAAAGTAATATCCATAGCCAAACCATTTAGGTTAAGGGGACTTTTAAGTCCCCTTTTATATACCATAATTAACCACTTGGGAGACTTTCATGTTCTCCACAAGCATAAACATTTATCTATTAGCCTTTTCAAACCATTTAAAGCATAGAAAGTTCATTTAGCATGTTTAAAACAAACAAGAGTTTCATTAAAAGAACCCAATGCAATGAACATATATTTATGAGCATTTTATCAAATACCTTGAGGGATAATACAATGAAAAATAATTCCAAAGACCATTAAAGAATAACCATACATTCCAATTGTCCAAAACCACCAATAATGCATGTAAAAGCCTAATTAAAACCATAGCAAACCGTAACAAAACATTTAATATCAGAACCTTATAATAATAGTTTAAAGTGCCAATCATTAAATAGTAAAACCATAAAATCAATAATATAAACCATTCCTTTAGTTGAAATTACAATAAGGGAATATAATCATGCCTTATACACAAGAATTGATGGAAAGAAATCACCAAAGTAAGCCCCAAAGAAATCCACAAGATGAAACCCTAGCCTTCTTGCCCAAAAGCTCCTAAGAGAATTATGGAGTGTTTTGGAATTATTTCTGATTGCTAATGAATACAATAATAGAGTAAATAATCTCTTAAGTGTATTAGAACTCGTGGGTCCTAATTGGGGTAAGTAGGAAAATGCCCATAATACCCTCACTTAAGTTTCTTAAAAATCCCATCATGGGGATTTGAGTAACCCATATGAGTCGTATCCTCCCAATACGATTGGTTCCCACCACATCTATCCAAGCCTTCACCTTGGATCAGATAATGTCCACAATACGACTCATCCAACAAAGATGTAACCACAATATATGATTCGTATCCATGACCCGTATCCTTGGAAAAATGAAATACCAGAAGGATCAAACACTGCCTACCATATGAGTCCCTGATATGACTCATACCAAGACTTTATCACTGATACCCCAAAGTTGTACTAATGGTAGTGACCAAAACCATCTCAACAACTGACATTGGTTAGTATACGATTGTACCATACCACTCATACTCCAACATACAATGCATACCGATGACTCATATTGGGTCTAAAGAACGAAATTTAAGAAAATTTTTTAAGGGTCACAACCTAGAATGTTTCACTCAACCTGCTTCTTCTTTTCTTCCTCTACCTATTGTACGTACACAACAACCTTGGAGATATCTATATCCTTGATTAACAAGGTAGTTTTACTTTCAAGGATAAACTCATGAGATAATTCTGAAGTAAAATTTCTCATTTGGGCCCTCAAACTTGAAACCAACTTCAGAGCATACCGCGATAACTAGTAAAATTTCAATGCATACTTCTAGACTGACATCTTTAATTACTTAAGATTAACAAACTCCTCCACTATCGCTTCACTCAACTCTCGAGAAAATAAATAACCTAGGAAAGCATTAGAGAAATTCTCCAAAGAGATGACTTTACACCGCCACCCCTTTATTATTCCCATTTCTCATACCATTGGTATGTCATATCTTTCAGTTGATAGGTAACAAACTCCACATCCTCCACATTTGGGGCATGCATAACTTGAAAAACCTTTTCTATTTCATCCAAAAAGACCTAAGGATCCTTCACCCTAATATCATTACAGGTTGAAGGATTCAACTTTATGAACTTATTAACTAGTATGGCTTTAGAAGATGGGAGTAATAGGAACACCATACTTACACTGATTAGCAACTAACTGTGCCAACATATGGATGAACTGGCAAAATTTAGTGTTCGACACTACAGCCTGAGGAGTTTGAGAAGGAATTGAGAGAATTGGTGGAACACTAGGATAGTTAGGAATTGGACCCCTAGATTGAGTATAGATCCCATTACTAGAGAATGTCCCATCAATATTTTTCCCAATTGGGACAGGGGAGTTTTTTAGAACTTTAGATTGTCAAGATATGATTTGAAAAGAAAAAAAATGGGAATAAAAGAAGAGTTCAGAACTTAGGCTTTACATCTTGATAACAAAACACAAGAAAGAGAAACATTCCTAAATGCCTTTTTATCTCTCCCAAATGAATATGGAGCTATACACCCTTAAAGGAGACTCTACTCAACAAAGCTTTCTGGAATTGCAATTAACAATGAACCTAGGGCTCTGATACCTATTTGACATTATTCAAACTAAGGTCGAGTCGTGTCTTGTACCTCAAGCCCAACCGGGACTAAAGATCATTCCCCAATACCCAACCATAATCGCCCTACACCTTATGTTATATAAATTTTGAATAAATATATGTAATATATAAAAATGAAATAATCGTAAATTAAATATAGTCAAATGGATTCAGCCCCAATAAAATACCAATGCCAAGGCTTACACCAATCGACCTCAAACATGCCAACCCAAATTAGTCTCACAAAGCCTCTATCCAAAATTCAAACAATATCTGGTTGGGATATTGCCCTGACCATAGCCAAAAAACAACATCTGAGAAATCAAAAAAAAATTGATAAAGTCAATAACATTAAATGAATTCTTCTTAAGTATGGAAGCTCACCACTTTTATCCTACATAAAGCTATCCTTGAATCCAAGTTACTGATCAGAGGGAGTAGTATGGTCGGTTCCAGCATCACATGGGAATGCAGTACCCAAAGATAAGTTAGTAGGTTAATTCTTGCATGAACTCAAGAGTAAGGATAAAATAATGCCAATGTTTAAAACAAATTAAATAATCATATGCAATCACATCTCTCTCTCTATATATATAAATAAAATCCATGAAGAGAAAATGAATCGGGCTTAGCATTCATTTAAAATCCTTAACATGGGTTTGTGTAGTTCACCATTATAATCTACCCACATGCTATATATATCCAGTGTTACCCCCTAAATGGGCCCCAGTGCATGTAGTTGCATGAACAAAAGATATCAAAGGGGTCGGGGATTTCCATGTACCCTTACCCTCCATGATACATATATACAAGTGTAAAATTAGGGGATTCCTATATACCCAACAAGTATAAGGTCACCATGACCATCTCTCATAACAACGAACATGAGTTTCCAATGTCCATCCATCGGACTCATACCTTTATAGTAAGCTATCACAACTATCTATTATTTCCCAAAAAAAAACATTAGCATATAACTGAATTCTAGAAAATATTAACCGAGGATTTATGAAGTGATATATTCATAACAACTATAGCTTGTAAGCAATGTCATTTGCCAACACTTAGGGGATTTCCATGTACCACATAGGATTTTACAATCAATCAAAACCATAGACACAAAGGCATTTCCCAATCTTTTAATTAAAGCAAATAAATATAGGTTCCATTATCATATTATACAATGCAATAGTTTCACTAAAGGTAAAACTACGTGACAAAATCCTTCTCATAGTCATTTTAACAAACATGTTGAGGGCATATAATTTCCAAAACCAAAACCAAGGACCAATTTAACATTCCCATTAAACCACATTTTCAATTAAATAATTTAAACATGTAAACCGTAAGAAAAAGATAGGAAAACAGTATTCATCCATTAACAACCAAAAAACCCAACATATAATTCAAAACCAAATAATACCCATAATTAAATCATGAAAACTAATCATTAAAAAATGAATTTTTCTTAACAAACAATGAGAGAGGAGTAATATATCCTTGATACCAAAGTGTACGTAGAGAAACCACCCTTGTAAGCCCTGAATTGATTGTATTGAAAAAACCCTATCCTTTCTTGAATCAAGAGCCTTGAGAGACATTAGAGAGTTCTTAAAGTGTTTTTAAATGACAATATAGGGTAAATAAATTTCCAATAGTGATTTAAGTCATGGGGTCAAAAGTGATGAAGAGGGGAAATGTCCGAAATACCCTCAACTTAAAAACTAAAAAATAAATATAGGTGGGTATGGTTACAACAACTCACTCATACCACATCATACAAGTAGAACCCCAAACTCATACCCTAGAATCTACCTCAAGGGCTTGACATATTAATTATAAAATTTGTCTTACTCTTCTCGTACTTTCCCCATATGACTTGTACGGGATCTTTTTGTACCTTTGATAGTGAATGACCCACCACACACTGATTATCATATGAATTTGGCTACCTAGTTGTACCCACATAATACGACTAGTAATCTTGAGTCATATGATATCCAGGGAGTTCAAAACCCAGGTAATTTCTAAGGTTCAAGCTCAAGGTGGTTCAAAAAGGTAACTTTACCTAGCTCATGTAGTAAAAACTTTCCCATCCTAAACCTGAATCATGAAACCCAATTCACCTAAGGAAAGAATGACTATGCTAATTCCTTAAAGTTTATGGTTTCAGCATACCCTAAATGGTTCGACTATATCAATGTTCTTATTCATACTTAAAACACCTAAATCCCACCGAATATCTAAAATAATATCCTAATCATAATACAAAATAGCTCAATGAATCAAGAAGGTAAACCTATCCTACCTGAGCATTGAAAAAAATCCCAAAGAATATGATAAATCACTAATTTCCCCTTCTGAGTAACTTTTGTAAGGTGCCATGCCATTAAAATCAAAATTTTCTTATCAAAATGAAAAACAATGATAACAATATTTGAAAATTGTGTGCTGGGGTAAAAATTATGTAAAAATTACATATGGGACCTATTTATGGAAACCACACTTTTCATACCAACATAATGTCCCTCAATGCTCAAGGAAACTTTACCATAAAATTCATGAATTTTGAACTATATTAGGGCTAAAATTGAGATACCAAGATTTTAGGGATTTGGCAGATGTATGGATATATCAACCATAAAAATAAAAAAAAATCTCACCTCCAATTCAATGGACCATTTCATAAATTAAATATAATAAAGCTTCGCAATCACCCACAATTTCTTGTCCTAAGAACTCCCACTTTTTTGAGTTCAAATATATTGGAAATGAATGAGAAATGGTGGAAAAATAGGTTGAGTGGGGTATTTATACCCTTTCAAGGTACAAGGTATTGCTTAAGCAAACTTTGAGTCGTTTATGCAATACTTGTCCTCTGGCACGGTTATTGCTTACGTGATCCCATGATCTCTTACTCGATATTTTTTTGGTTGAGTATTTCTCGTATACATGACATGTTAATCACTTATACCATCCAGTCATTAGCAAGTAATTTGCTTCAGCAAAACCTTTTATCACTTAAGAGATACTTATTCGGGTTTGGCATATCACTTAAATGATCAAAGACAATGCATATGCAATGCACCAGCACCAACTGATACTTTCAAACTATTATATATTTTTAAGACGATAAGAAAATGACAACGAGGGACCAGGTCCTTTGGTCTTCATGGAAACATACAACTATCACATGGGCTACACAGTTTTATCTTTTAGTGTAACAAACTTTGCATGTGAGATGTGTAATTGGTGGACACTTGGCCCAATCAGATATCTACCCTAATAATTATTTCACTATAAAATGAAATGAATGCTTCTCAATAAAGTAATTTTTTCAAAAATCAAAATTAAAAAAATTGAAAAATGCAAGAACTCAATCCAATTTTATTGCTCAAGAATTACTCAAGATCTTTACTATTATGTACCGAAAAGAGTGAGTATTCATGCATTGAGTTCTGATTTGTAACTGAATTACTTAAGCTATAAGAGTAATATTTTTTTGCTTTCTTGAGTAAGCTTAGGTAGAGTTACCTAAGGTTGATTTTTGCTAGAGTTAATTCAATATCAAGGTGTGTTCTTTGCAGAGTTGCCAAGGTAGGCTTACAGTAGAGGTATTACAAGTAGGTGGAACATAGAATTAGGTTCATTAAAGTTGGTAATAAAGAGTTTGATTATAGTTAATATTGGGTGCTTGTGAGAGCAAGCCTTGGTTTTTTCTACTTGAGAAAGGAGGTTTCCACATTAAAATCTTTGTATTTTTACCTTCCTTCAAAGTTTTATATTTCTAGTGCTTTAATGTTTGACTTTCTGTGCCGACTCTAAGGGACCTTGTCCCTGACTGTATGGTGCACCCCCTACTACCATGTTCCATTAATTGGTATTAGAGAGAAAGCGCGCGAAAAATTTTACACCTAGAGTGAATTGGTTATCATGGCCGCTTCACCAAACGAGGGAAAAAAGAAATCTGCCACTATACCACCTAGATTTGAGGGGCAATTCTATGGGTGGTGGAAAACCATAATGTTTCACTTTATTATGGCTGAGAACAGTGAGCTTATGAAGATAATACTTGATGGTCCTTATGTTCCAATTAGAGTGGTAAAAGAAGTATACATAACTAGAATGGTTGTAAAAAGTAGGAGAGAATATGATGATTAATAAAGAAGAAAGGTTGAGAAGAATTATAAAGCCAAGAAATTACTTTTTTGTGGCATAGTACCTGATGAATACAACAGGAGTTTATCTTGTCAAACAACTAAGGAAATTTTAGTTTGCTTAAAAGTAGCTCATGAAGGGACCACTGATGTGAATGATTCAAAAGTTTATATATTCACTACATAGTATGAAACCTTCACCATGAAAGAAGAAGAAACATTCCAAGAGATTCATACAAGATTCGCTTTAATCACTAATGAGTTGCACTGTTTAGGAGAAGAGATTTCTATGTACAAACAAGTTAGCAAAATTGTGGGGGATCTATCTAAATCCTGGGAAAGAAAAATGGATGCTATCTCTGAGTTTAGGAACTTGAAAACACTTACTATGGATGCGAGTTTTGGTAATCTGAAGACACATGAACTTAAAAAGCAATAAGGGCAAGAGAAATAGGAAGTAAAAAGGCTAAAAAAATCTTGCATTGAACGTTTCTAAGTCAGATTCTAGCGAAAAAGACACTAATGCTGCTTATTTGGCAAAAATAATTGTTAGAGCAATGAAGTAAATTAGTCAGTTTCAAAGAAAAGGGCGTAGTACCAAGAAAGTTGACTTTATTGAAGTTTGTGACAAATGTGTAAGTCCTGAGCATTTTATTTTGGATTGTCCAATGCATAAAATGGATTACCATGACTATCTCAAGTTCGGAGGTGACAAAGGAAAAAATAGGGACCAGGTCCCTATAAAGTCAAGAAGAAAAGTTGCATCTGATTTTGCAGTAAAGTAGGACTTAGCTATTTTGGGAGTTTCTTTTAATGAATCTGAAGAAGATTGAAAGCATGGAGATGGTTCTATGTTGGCAGTGGAGGGTGAGAAATTTACCTTTGATGCCTTGTTTTCTCTTATGGAAAATACTAATGTTGAATAAGAAAACTAGTTTACACTTTCTAACATTAAAGAAAACTAGGAGAACTACTATGCTCGAAAGATTAAAAAAGTTTATTAATATTTTGATTGATTCTATGCATGAAATGACTGCTGAAAAAAGGGCAATACATAAAAAGGTAGAGAGTCAAGCGCTTGAGTTAATTGCTTTGACTCTCCAGATATCAAAAATTGTGCAACAGGCTGGTATGCTATAATTTGAAAATCTAAGTTTTTAAGTTAATTGGAGAAAGAAGTTGCTTCTAAGAGTAAAGGGAAGAAAGAAGCATCAAAGGTTCAGGTTGATCTTGAAGAAAAATTAGAGGATTCTAAAAAACATCTCATAACCTAACTCAAGAATAATGAGGAGTTAGAAAGGATTTGGTTCGTCTAAGGGAAGAACTTAAAAATTCCCTAGAATGGACTACATCATTATATATCCTCTCTAAATTAACTGGTCAAGGACTTAATAATTGTAAAGGCCTTGGGTATCAATAAAAAACTTAATCACCTAGATCTCAAAGCAAGGTTGTTCAAGATGTCAGAAACAAAGTCCGTAAACTACTATAAACATATTGTGGAAGAGATAATCATATAAAAAAATTGTCAAACTTGGATGAGAGTTAGAACAAATAGTGTTAATTATATTCAGCAAGGGAATGCCAATCCTAAGGGTTCTAGACTTTTGAAAAATATGATAAAGTACTTATTACCAAGATGTGCAAAGAAGGATTTAATAAAAACTTTGTCTTTGTACTGGGAACTCAGACTCAAGTGGGTGAAAGAGATTGTAGTCAAAATTGGTTCATTAACAGTAAATATTCAAATCATATGACTAGAAAATTTGATTTTATTCTCTCTGTGAAGACACTTCAAGGTGGAGATATCTCACAGGGTAATGGTAAAAGGGATAAAAAAATGTGTGTGATTGATGGGAAATAACTTTCTTTGGTCCTCAACATAAAGACAATAACATATAAGTTCCTCTATGTTAAACTTGATGATTTCAAGTGACCTTGTCCTTAGAAAACTAATGATGAAATTTCCAGAAATAAGTTTTAAGTAGAGGAAGAAAAAAGTATGCTCTGGTCAATGTTTATCTGGACTATATTTTTGAGAAACAAGAATGTAATCTATGAAGCTCTAGTTATGTGTTCCTATAAAATAAGAGGAATCAGCACTTGTGGGATTCAACTTATTAAGTTAAGCATACAAAGTTTTCCACAAAACTGAACTCTGTGTGCTAAAGAAAATATGCATGTGGTCATTAATGATTTAGGAAAGATGAGAAATCAAAGTAATAATGAACATTCTTACATTGAAGAACTTACTGTGTTCAAAAGGGTGATGCTGCTGAAAAATGGAGGTCAAGGAAAAATATGATACAGAGGGGTGTGATGATAGTGATGGTATTCCAAGATCCCACTACAAACTTTAGCTCAAGTAGAAGAACTTCAAGAAGTGTTGAGTCAAAATTTCACAGGGACCTGGTCGCAATGGAATTCATCATAGAAGAAAGAAGCTTGGCAATTTAAATGATGATAAGTCTGGGACCTGATCTCAAGACCTATTTTCAAAAAAAATTCTAGTATAAAGTGTGTCTTGAAACAAACGTGTTAAAGTTGGAATTGATCAAATCAATTTAGGCTACTAAATGAAACAGTTCTCTTCATAAAACTGGCTATAATTAGAATACAGGTACCTTTGGTAAAATAAAAACTTAATGATGCAACCCATTAGTATGCCTTTTTAGGTATACACCCAAGGGAACAACTTGGGAGAAAAATAATCGAGGTAAACACAAATGAAAAATTCACTCAAGGAAAAGAGGGACCTGGCCCCATATATCAATTTAGTACCAATTGGTATGCCTTAAAAATTATAAAATTTCTGTCAAAAAATTCACATAATTTCAATCATCTTAACAAAAGCTATTAATTCACAGCAAATATGAAGAGTCGCACGCATTTGTGGTATGACATGTCTATTCAAACAAGAACCTTTTAATGTCAAATGGCCACCTCCCTTAAGTACCAGTTCAAATCCTATATATTGTATTCTTTTCCTAATTATCTTAGATCATCCTTTTAAGTCATTCCCATCTATAAACTAACCCAGTCCTCTTCTTTCTCACTCATAAAAAGTCAAAAAGGCAGATAATCCAACCTCCATAAAAGAGTCCTCCTATAATATTCTTCAAGAATCTTAGGTAACTTTACCCACCATGTCTTCTCCTAAAGTTTAAAAGAATAAAAAACAAGAATCTATGTTGACTCCTCCCACTAAACATTCTTCAAAAAATCTATAATCCCTAAAAGTGTTTATCACTTCCCCTACTATCGAAATTGTTACTAAGTTAGCCATGTAGATGGATTTAAATCAAGGATTTGATTAACCAATTGAACAAGAAATAGCTCAATTCGAAGTTCTTTCATCCTTAAAAGACCAAAAATTACCTGAAGGTTCTAAAATCCCAATTTATTTTGAAGAACTAGAAAAGTCTGTCAAAAACTCGAACAGTACCTAGTTCTCTTACACCCTTTGAGTCAAACATAATATTTTCCCAACTGTAGGATCAGAAATACTTGTGAAGAGGTCAGGCCTCTTCAGCAGTGAAAATTGGATAACCAAAAACTACCTTCTACTTGTACACAATCCAAAGGAAATAATTATTAGTGCAGAATAGCAAGTAGAAAGTGAAAAGGATAAAGAGACAAAAGATAAAGAAGTTGTACTACCTCCAAATAAGGGGAATCAGTTAGATGAGGATGAACTACCTTTGAGGTGGTCCATGAAGGAACCATAGAGAAGCAAATTGAAGGAAAATTAACTGATATAGGTGTGAAGTGGCTAGATCTTGTTCAACTAAAAGATCAGAAAAAAAGGAGTTGAAGAATGCTATAAAGTCTAGCAAGTCTTCAACCACTTAGAGAAGATGGCTTAAGAAAGCTATTGTACTGGAAGAGGAGAAAATGTTGAATTTTTAGAAATTGGTGATGGTAAGGACATTGATTCAAATGTTGCTGCTGCAATTGAGATGAGAAGATAATAAATTTATGTTGTTGGGAGGGCCAGCTCCTCATGTTAAAAGTATTAAACCTCTAAAGGTATGAAACAAAAGCATATTGCAGTAATGAAGAAACAAGTCTCTGCGGGACTTGATCCTAAGCAGAGAAAAAGTATTGAAAAAAGTTAAATAAGCATCTTCTCAATATGCTAAACTTATCAAAGCCTTGGAGATGAGATTGGAAACCATATAGTTTGTTATATGTCCACCACGTACCTTACTCGACCACTTATTCAACTAATAATAATAAGAAATAGATGATATTAAGGAAAAATCTAAATGCTAAAATATCATTGAACCACAATGAATCTGAAGAGACCCTACAAAACCCACCGTATTCCTTATACCACCATAGACATAATCACCACTAAATTTGGACCATTCCTTTTGTACTTTCCATTACAATTCACATATGTATATGTTTTCACTCAAAAACAAAAGGACAAACATACATTTGTATTTCCAAACTTGTATGGTAAAAAAGATATAAATTTACAACTTAAAACAAGAACAAAGAGAATAACTAGATACAAGAAATTAAAGATAGTCAAATTGAAACAAAAAAAGAAAATCAAACGAGCCCAAAGGGGCATTAACCAATGATAACCAAATTCATAAGATGGACATAAAGGAATTGAATTCACCATGAAACTAATACTTTTAAGCAAAATCTTTAACCAAAAGACTACACCAAGGTTGCACACTCTCAAGATTTTTGAAAAAAAACTAGTTATCCAAAATAAGATAAGAATGAAAATCAAGGATTAGTTAATTGTAGTCATGGATGTTTATTAAATAAATGGAATAAAATTGGTACAGAAAAAAAGTTTCAAAAATTACAAAAATGTCTACCTAATTAGCTTGATGGATTGTAAAGACTCGATAGTCAATCAGTTAGACCGCCATCCCTAAGAAGTGTTTCTTCCCATCTATCACTCAAGTGATGGATAACCTGCGGGTCTGTCACTCTTTCTATAGGACATCACCCAAGTTATTTATTCTTGAAAAATGCCTTCTATTCTCTCTTCATCCTCAAGCCTAACCATCATGATGTTGAACTCTTTGGAAGACATCAAAATATGTTCAAGTACATATTTGATCATAAACATGCCTAGAAAATATTGTATTTATGGATCTTGGATCCTTATAAATGGCTTTGAAATAACTTGGGTTGCATCATTATCTCCATCTTAAAGAGAATTTGTCCTTAACTTAGGTCGACTATTATTTTGAACATCAAAAAGAAAGATATCACTTACGTTGAATGTATCATAGACATGATACTCTAGATGTAGTTAAATCTTGTAATAATTATTGAGTGTCTAAAGGATTTAAAAAGGATCATCTCCAGTACGCATTAATATTCACTTTCTTTTGTTTTAAAACCTCTCTTTGCAAAAGTGAATCCACACCTTAATCGCCCGATTGAAGCACAAATCTTTTCCTCCCTTTGTTTGCCTTCTTAGAGGTGTTTTAGTTCTTCATCTAAATTTATAGCCTTACTTTATCATCCAGTTTATTCATTGCTTCAAATTTCTTCTCCTCTTAAATCAAAAAAACTTCTTTATACAAATGGGTGAGATCTAGAGGTGTTTGTGTATTAAAGAAATAGATAACTTCAAACAGAATCATACCAGTAAGAATATGAATAAATCTATTATATACACATTCTACTAAAGGAAAGTGGTCTTTCGGAGATGTCAATCTCCCTTATTCCATAACTCAAAGAATAGAAGATAAGGTTTTATTCACCACATTATATGGGTAATCGGTCTGTTGATTACAAGATGTAGAAAATAATAACCTCATCCCAACACCACACCATAAAGCCTTTAAAAATACACTAAGGAATTTGGATCCCCAATCACTTACAATGATCTTAGGAATCCCATGTATTTTTACCATATTCTCAATAATAAGGATGCAATATGAGATGTTTTATTATATTATTTACATGCAATAAAATGAGCTATTTTAAAGAATTTTTCAGCCATAATAAAAATATTATCTTTCCCTCGACTAGTCCTTGGTAAATCCACCATAAAATCAATGATAATATCAAATCAAAATCTATGAAGGGTGGTGAGAGGTGTATATAATCCTTGGGTAAGAAACCTAGATTAGTTACTTTTGCACTGAATACATTGGACACAAACATTGGAATGCATTTATGCTAATAAAATTGTTCATCAAGAATTCCCAAGGTCTTAAAAGTACAAAAGTAACCCATACATCCACCATTATGAACCTCCCTCACAATGATTTTTGTGCAAGAGCTCATGGGCATAAAAAGTCTCTGGCCTTTGAATAAAAAACCATAAAAATTTCTAAACGGAATACTATATCTATCTTTTGAATACCACCCCCTTTAACATTCTTTACAATTAGAAAGATTTTAGCAAAGTAGGGGTCCTTGGGATACAATTTCTTCAAACATTCAAAACCAAGAAATTTAGAACACAAAGTATTTATCAAAACATGCTTTATTAATAAGACATTGGCACCATATTTTTCTTGTCCTTCCTGTATTGAATTCTCTAGGAAAATGTTTCAAGGAACTCAATCCACTTGGCTTAAATTTAATTCAACTTACCTTAGGACCAAATATGATTTGGCTTATGGTTTGTCCGCATGAAAAATTACTTAGGTCACATGTAATGTTTCCAATTGCACAATTTAGCAACCAAACTTCAAGTGGGTATTTCATTGGAAAAATAGTGCACTAGTTAAAGTGACCAAGAATTACAAATTTATCATGTATAAAAATAATACACATTCCATAATAGTCTCTCCAAAATCATAATTCTCCAAAATAAACTCAAGTTAATTAAATTCAAAGCAAAAGGTACCATGGAAGGGAAATAACATTAACAATTTAAAGGAATTCAAAGAGAAAATCGAAACATAATTAAATATAATGATCCACGATTGAATTCTTGAGATGTGAAATTAGGAGTTTTGAATTGAGGTATAAGGAATTTAAGAGTGTGCCAAAAGAAAAACAAATTTTGCATTATAGAGTGGAAGAAATTTTTGGCTCACTTGATGGCTTATCTGCGTGCAATCTGCATGTGAGATGCAGCTGGACTGCATTAGCAAGTCCAACATAGGTAATAATAGTATGCTCTAGGTATTTGGCTCAAATATAGACCATATATATGCAATATGTGTTGGACCTGTAATTTGACTTAGCAAGTCGGTCTAGCGTAGGTTAGGATAGAACTTGCGAGTTTTTTGGCTCACACATGAATTCTAGTTGCACTTGGTCTGTGCCTCGACTATTCAAGAATGTCCACCACTTGTTTAGGAAATGTATTTTGCCTTCTCTTACATTTTAGTAGTTCCTGGTTTGTGTTTGGACTTCTGAAGCATGTCCGGGCTAGTATATCATAATTTTGAGAAAAATTTCAAATCAAATATTGGCTCGGGGGAATAGTTTTTAGTCTTTGAACCTTTCTTCACAAATCCCAACATATGCTATCACCTATAAACACAGAAAACAAGTTAAAATTTAGAATACAAATATTAGAAAATATTAATAGAAAACATTGGGTTGCCTCCTAAGTAGCACCTTATTTATAATTATGGTATGATATCATTTGATCATAATTTTAGATCATTGAATAAAAATGACTCAACCGTAATTGCTTCAAGTCCACCAACGTAGTAATGCCTCAATCCTTGTCGATTCATCGTAAACTTCTTCTTCTTATGGTCTTCTAAAATTTATTCTTTCATTTGAATAGACATTTATAACCATGAATGGACCCGACCACTTAGTTGTAAGATTTCTCAAGAAAAGTTTCATCCTGTCATTGAAGAGAAACATATTATCACCATTGCAAAATCCTAGGTTCAACGTATTAGCATCATGCTGCCTCTTTCTTTTGGATTTATTTGAATAACTTAAAGGAACAATGCCTTTTATTTCTTCTATAGGCCACCCAGTAACACAATTGAACTTTTTCACCATAGATATGAGGCTTCCATTTGCAGTGGTGATAGATCATTCAAGAAAATGGTTGGAAAAGTATTTTTCCCACAAGTTTTTATTGGAATAGATACTTTTATCCTTTTTTTAAACTACCTTTGGCTTTTCAGTAATTGACTCATTGGTCTTTGAAATCGTAGCTTTGGACTTCTCTAGCTTCTTTTTCTTTATATTAGCTTGTTCATTACTTCCCCTTTCATTCGATCTTTATGTAAATCAACAACATCTTTACCAAGTGTCCAACCACTCCTAGTGACAGTGGTTATGACATAAGCATCATTCTTAGGATTAATAATTATTTTATGAGGCAATCCACCCTTTGTCATTATATATAGATGAGCCAATATTTTACTCACTTGATTTTAGAGTTTTTTGATAGAGGATGAATGAGATATCACAATTTGATTGAGTGGTGAGAATTCACTTTTCACTTCTATCAACATCTTATCAGTTTCCTCAATAACCATTAAGATATGAGTAAGAACATCTTCACTATTGAACCTTTTTAGGTAAATGGAGCTTGAATCTTTACCCTTTGACCTATCTTGTAGATGTACGTAGTGGTCATAATCACTATCCTAATCTCTCAAATCCTGATCACTATTACGATTGGTATAATCCCAATATCTATCACAACCCTTTTCCTTCTAACCTTGATTCCCACCTTGCCTTTGATAGGTGTGGTAGAAATACCCCATTTTGTTTTACACGAAATGAATTTCCTTATCAAGAGAATTTGTTTCCTCAATATCATAAGATTTAACACTTATGGAAGCAATGATGTTAACTACCTTAAGAGGATCTCCCATTATATGCTTGGTAAGAAGTTCAAGCTGTGTTATCACTTTATCCATGATTTCATATCTTTTATATTTCCTTTTTTCTTTTTATTAGCTTTAAAAAGATATAGAGGGAGCCCTCATGGCCATCTCTGTATCTATTGTGTGCCAACCTCTACTTTGCTTGATCACTTGATCCAATAGTGTTGCTGCAACTCCATAAGATTGTTTGATAATAGATCCGCCAACTGCATTATCATCTACCGTCTTGTTCAATTGATTAAATTCCCTATAGAACATTTAAAGAAGCATTTTTCCCGGGACCTCATGATTCAGACATTGCATTAGCTAACTGTGGAATTATTTCCAAGCCTCATATAATAGTTCATTGTTATGTTGGCAGAAATTTATGATATCCAAGAATTCTTTTGTGTGCTCAACCAATGATGTTATAGATCCTGCAGGAAAAGATTGCAACTATAAGAACTCTTCTCCCATCAATGATAACGGGAAAAGACACAAATGAATTGATTCTTGAATATGTGGGCTATATCATACGCAGAACACACATTTATGAAAGTCATCAAGTGTATATTGGCATCCTTATATGCTTGACCTCCAAACTACCCTTTAATTTTAAGCAAATAAAGCATCATGGTACTAACGTGAGACTCCATTTTCTTTGACCGATAGAATTCAAATAACATAGGCATAACCTGCATGTTCAAGGTGATGTAAGTCCTCTAGATGTGATAACGCTCAACTTACACTATAATTTTAATGCAAGGCGGTCGTTGTCAATATATACCCAATATGAGCGGGGTTCAAATCCTTGAGGAGTGCAATCTAGCTTTCAACACATCTACAAGTTGAGAGTTAACTATGTGATAACCTACAATGCAAGACTAAAACAAAACATAAAAGAAAATTGAGGCGTTTGAATTTGAGTTTTGATGAACACTATTACCAAATCACACTACAATGAAATCGATACAATTGCTAAATTTATCAAATTAACAGAAATCTTGGGGTTATATTCTTCTCAGTAGTGTTCATGCATGGGAAATAATGAATTAGTCCATGTTATGCTAAGGGTTTTGGATAGGCTAGATTTTAGGGTCTTAGTATTAATCTTTCGATAAAAAACTAAATTTCACTCATGGATTCTATCGAACACATCATGAGCGTGACAAGCTTACGAATCCATAACCTCAACTTTGCATCCTTATTTTTAAGATGATACTTATGAATATAGCTAAATCACTTAACAGTCTTATTTCTAAGATAGTTCTAATAAACAAGCTATTTCAAGTTGTTGTTTACAGTAACTCTTCACCCACATCCCTCTTTTATGGATGATATTGGATCAAAGGCAGTTGGGGTTTTCACCTATAATTATCAATTGTACTATAGATTAAGAGTAAAACCTACAACTATTAACTGCTTATATAGAATAGCAACCAACACCACACATAATTTAGTTCCTAATCAAACATAACCTCAAGATATAAAATTAGTTACTCATGAAATTAAAGAGAGGAATTATACCTAAATTTGCATGCACATGATCAACAATAATCAACCTAAACTACAATCTCAATTTACAAGACAAATCTCTCTGAATCCACAAATCAAATTGTTATCAACCCAAAAATAAAATGTGTTTCTCTCCTTTAAAACTCAAAAATTGAATAAAAGATCCCCATTTTTCTTTTAGGATCCAGCTTCATAAAATTTTATTTCTACCCTTGTAGCTTTTCTGCTCTATCGTGATCACCATCTTTTAATTGTGTTTGTGGCTCCCATGATCGTGGTAGTCATAATAATATTTCCAACGTTTGACTTGACTTCCAACCGTAATTGTGACCCTCGGTGTGCGATCGTGGTACTTGAGGGTCATCTAATCTTTAACTTTTCTCTTCTTGCCCACTCTCCTTCTCTTCCAAATTGATCTCAATTCGTCTTTATCAAATTTTCTATAATATCACAAAAATTGCATGATAATGCATTTTAATAAAGAAGTAGTCTTATTTATACACTTAAATCATTGTAGTGTGCAAGAATTTGGATGTAAACGAGTCACAAATTTTCCACTCATAAACCCTAACTTAAAACATTACATATCCTCAAGCAACACTAATACATACTCAATTAGACTAATTCACTTATAATCCAACTATTATAACCAAATTATCACTATAATTTAGAACTTGACTAGCACTAACAATTTGTCACCAAGAATGGGATGAACTCTTCATTCAATACCCCTTAAAGTCAATCACATTTGTCAAGGAGACATAATAATTTTAAGAACAAACAAGCAATAACTACTAACTATCAAGAGGTGACTCTCTATTAATGGTGACTTAACTATACTCCTTTGCCTTATGTTAGGAATATGACAACTTCACCCACTTTTACTAGCTTACATGCCTCCTCACGGAAGAAAAGTTCCAACATACCATGATTTTTATCATGAAACAAGGGACAAACATGCAATCACTCACTCTCACAAAGAATTTCTCAATAAGCACAAGTGGCAAGCATATTTTTAAATCACTACTAACTCAAAAAAAACTTTGTTGAAGATCTCGAAGGGCCTATTCAAGATTGAAATGTAGGTTCAGAAAAGGTTATGATAAATATTTGGGATAAAAGTTACAACATCCTCCCTTAACTCCACATAAAACACTATTAAATCAAACATTGGGTCATGGGCCAGTTCATTCATTCCTCATTTACACATGTGCCTTCCCTTAAAATATTGGTTCTCCTATCTTTTGAAAGTATTTTCTTCTTATTTGTTTCCTTTGTGTAATATTATGCATTTTCCTTATTTTTCTCATTCATTTGACTTCATTACTTAGCTTTTAGGCACTTACTTACAATACTGTGACCTAAGGTTACCCCTTCCAAGATTTACAACACCTAATATAGCATTTTAGCCTCACATTGCATTCTTATGTTCAAGGAGGGTAGGGTTCCAAAGAGGGATAAATTTCAAAATGTTGAAGGCTTGTAATGCAGTTGGCAAGAAAGGTCCAAAAGCTCAAAAAGTAAGACTAGGGATTCCATTCTAGCATGGGTAAACTTTTTAGACTAAAGTGATTTTGCATGATTACAAAAAAGGCCTAAAATTATTTCAACAACCATGAGTAATTAAAATTAGATTTTAAATACCAATGGGGCAAGTTCTATATGACACAAGTACGTATGACAATCAATCAAGTAACTCACTTCTCATGGCATGCAAATTATTATGGGAGGATCCAATGCATCACCTATTTAAGGAAAAAATAATTAATTACTATACACTACCTACTAAAGAATTTAAGGTAACAAAAAATCTTAAGTATTATTATAAAATCATTTGCACCCACTGATGTGAGCCAAATGACCATCATAACTTTTGATGACATCATGCGAGGCCAACACATAAAGAACCCGATTGTGGTAACATTAAGGGCACGGGAACATGTATGGGGGACCTATTTTGAGCCCACAATAGAACAATCTCACTTATGGAAAGTTGATTGGAAGCTTTCTCGGGTAAGATGCCAGAGAGCTCTTGAGAAAGGGAAGTTTATATCTAAGATTTGAGCTAGATTCGGGTTATTTTTGTTAAACATGTGTTTGAAGCTTACGGAGGGTGGATCTCGTGTGGTTTATGGTGTTTGTGACGTTTTTGAAGTAATTTTATGTTATTTGTGCTTAGATTGGCAAAGGGGCATAGATCTTAAAGAAAATTACAATTTGGAGGTCATTTGCCTTGTGGTCAAATGTTGGTCAACTCTTGAATATTCTTGTTGTTCTTCCTCATCTTCACATCTTGTTGGAGAAGAATATTCAAAAAAGGCTGTTTGATCTTGAAAAAGGAGGAAAGAGAGTGTACTCTTTATTTAAGGAAATTTACAAGCACCTTCCAAGTCATCCAAAAGAAATAAAACAACAAAAGTGAAGGAATAATCAAGTACAAGAACAAGTATAATTCAAAGTACAAGTGGGGGGTCATTTCAATTCAAATTCATTTGAGCTTAAAAAAAACTCCAAACCTTGTTTTTTCTCCTCCAAAAACTGAAATTACTCTCCCGTGGTTGAAGATTGGCCGAAACACAACTTGAAGATAAAAAAAATTGCAAAATTAACGTCCAACCAAAAACTGCCACATCACCACTTTGGGACAACCAAATTTTGGGCTCAAATCTTGATTTCTTAGTTTATGATTTTTTATTTTAGTTACATTTTATTGATTCTATCACTAATTTTTAAACTAGTAACTACCTACTAGGCTGAGAATTAGTTTCTGAGAATTAGTTTTAGTATCCTTTTCATTCATGTTATCGTTCTTGTGTGCTTTTCTCATTTTGTAATTCATTATGTTTTTTTGGTTCAAGTTCAAATGATATTTCCTTGAGTCGTTCGAGAAAAAATCTATTCCAGGCAAAAGTAGACTCATCTTTCAATCACTCATGAATTACAAGTAGATTTTCAACACTTGTGAAACTAGGTGTGAGGTAGAATAGAGAGTGAGAGTGTGTGGGGTTATTTGACCTAACTTGTTTGTTATTTGGTAGATTTTTCTCTTAGGTACCTTGAAAATGGAAGGAACAACATCATAAACCCCAAATAGTTAGGGTATTTATACCACCTCAGGTCCATTTGAAGATTTCCACCGGAACCTTGAAAGTCTATGCCCATTGATTATTCAAACATACCCTCAAAGCTGAATCACCACTAACCAAGTTACTAGTATTTTGCCTAGTATCAATTCTTCCTATGTGCAGGTTTAACATAATATTCTTCCACCAAAGGATTCAAGGAGAGTTCCTCAAGAACACTTGGTTGATGATCAAACAGAGTTCTTGGCTAAGAAGGATAACTATAGAGAGAAGAGAGATAGGTACATTCCACCTAACAAATGAGATGCAGAATCCAAAATGGAAAATATGCTGGGAAAACTAGTGAAGGTTCAAAATAATTAAGATATCAGCCTTAAGGAGATTAAGGTCGTCCTTTCAGGGTAATCCAAAAGGTCGAGTCATATAGCACTGCTATCAAGTATTTGGAGCACCAGTTTCAAAAGATGTTATCAAATCTGAACCAGAGGCAGCCAGGTACCCTTCTGATCAACATGATGCAAAATTCAAAAATAATGGTCATGCACTTTCTATTACCACTAGCAGTTATATCACTAATATGGATGCCCCACTACCTTCTACAGAAGACGCTAATGATAAGACATTTGTTGTTGAGTTCGAAAAGTTAACAGGTGTTAAAGGTAAAGCTGCAAAAAACAAAGCTAAGGGTCTGGTAATTGAGCCAAAAATTAGAATAATTATGATACCACCCCCACCTTTTCCTCAGATATTAAAGTAAAAGAAAGAGAAAGGTAAGTTTAACTGATTCATTGAGATGCTGAAAAGAATTGAGCTTGAACATTCCTGTTCTTGTGGAATTCGAGTAGATAATTCATCACAAGGAAGAAAAGAGTGATAATTAAGGAGTTGATGGTGTGCACCACTGTAGTGTAGTCACGACTAGGTCTTTAGAGGAGAAAAAGGGTAATATCAGAGCATTTACAATACCATGCGTTATTGGTTCATCCCAATTTGAAAGAGCCTTAAGTGACTTAGGGGACAACATTAATTTGATGCCACTGGCCATATTCAAGCAATTAGGCTTGAAACCTACGGGACCAACTTTGATGTGGTTGTTGATGGCTAACTGCACGGTGAAGAAACCTATGGGAATATCATTTGATGTGATCGTGAGAGTGGATAACATTATCTTTCCAATTGACTTTGTCATCCTAGATTATGTGGTTTATGCCAAGATGCCATTTATGGCCACAGGTAGAGCTAAGGTTGACATGGAGAAAGGTGAGGTGAAATTTAGAGTCATCAATTAAGAGGATATATTCAACATCCAAAAGTCAATAAAGTAGTAACTCGACATGATGGTGTTATAAATGATTGATTGTGTTGATGACCCTGGAGGATACTCTTATGGGTATCTTGATGAATTCTGAGTATTCATGATACCTGTGTTATACCGCGATGTTAAATAAAGCGCTGAGTGGGAGGAAACCCACTATTATTAGTGTTCACATTTTTGTTGTTTTTTCTTATTGCATGTTTTTATCTCTTTGACTTACTCAGAATATGGTAAAAATTGTTGCATTCATCTACTTTTTAATAAGGGCGGGTGTGTGATCAACCTATCTTGATCACAAGTCCCACATATTAAGATGAGTCATAAGTTAAAAATTTTAAATTTTATGGTTGAAAAATTTAAAGTTGTGGACTTTAGCATCTAATTTTACCTTTGGGACCCCAAAAATATTTTAGGCACCACATCAGCTGTCTTTCAAACTTTTTTAAGCTTACAACACATCTATAAAATTTCCTGGTGTAAACCTGTACTTTTGGTATAATGGATGCATAGATGTTGTATCAACCATATCAGTAATGGGAGGTGTAGTAATAGACCTAAATTTCATAAAAGTACCCTTTGTAAGAATAGTGATAAGGGGTAATGGCATACCTGAAGGAATCTCTAATGCCTATAGGGTAGGTGAAATTAAGGGCCAAAAGATTTCATCTTATGAAACCTCATCTAAAATTATTTGCATCCATTATCTTCTAAATTTCATATATTTTTATGCTATTATTTGATTGTCCACCCCACGACTAGTTGGAACTTTTGACAGTTTGCACAACTTCATAATAAGGCATGTAAATAGAAATGCACTTGCAGTCTTGCTTACCCTAAGAAAGAGTTCATTATCCATATCTTGGCTAATATTCATCTTCAACCCCTCTAACAAACTTCCACCATCACTTCTATCTGTGGTTAATATTTGTATCATCTTCGGTCGGCATTAGTCTATGTCTAACCATATCCCACCAAAACATTTCTTTGAATCTCAATAAGGATTTTACAATCCTCTCCCTATTACTCAACCAAGAACGCTCAACGTTATCCATCAACACTCTTTCCAATCACGACCTCTAGGTAGATGTCATAGTCATCCTATGTCAAACTCTAGACTAATGGTAAGAGCGATATATAACTAAACAAAAGGAACTTAGTTGATCCTATAATTTAATATGTCTTATATGACTCCCCTAATAGGAATTCTTATTCTATTCTGCATAACTACCATTTTTTTGCCCCTTTGGATAATCTTTCTCTAGTACTGCCAAGTAGTTAGCAATGAATTCCCTAATAATTATTGGGTAGTAAGATCCCAAAGTATTGCTAAAAAACCAAGCTCATATTCATTAAATTGTCTCTCAATATTTGGATATTCTAGAAGCTCTGTTGTGATAATCTGTTACTCTTTAGCAATATGCCTTTTCATGCTTCTATTCTATATGTATTGGAAACCATCATAATATAAAGCATCCTAGGTTTGGACCCTTAGAAAATTTCTAGGAATCTCTTTCTTCAGACCCATTATGACTCAAGGTATAAGTCTTAAGCTGGGGTATGAGTGGTGAAGACCTGTCATAAGATGACCAGTGTTAGTTGGTGAGATAATTTTTGACATTGGAATGGATATGACTTTAGGGTATGAGTCATAAGTCATGGGTACAAGTCCTATAGGTTACTCATAAGGTGGTCAGTATTTATTTAGCCTGGTGTTACATTCTGCGGGGGCTATAGATCATGGGCATGGATTGTATGCTGATGGTTATGACTTAGTTAGGTTAATCATATACTAGAAAGTGTCTGATCTATGGTTAAGGGTTTATTATGATTAGGTGGGTATCAATCGTAAGATAGGGTACAACTCGTAAGGAGGTCAGTCGTGACCCCGTGTCAGGTTTTTATGGGATTTAAGTGGCGTATTCTGGATATTTCCCTACATACCCTATTAAGGACCCACTACTTCAAATTCACTTAGAAGGTTATTTACCCTATTATTTTATTCTTAAACACTTAGAATCCCTTCAAAAACATATCATAATTCTCTTAAGAGCTTTTGGGGCAAAGAGCTAGGGTTTCAACAAAGGGATTACTTTGGGGCTTGGTTTTGTGAATTTATTCAATAAATATTCTTATCTTAAAGCAATTATTCTCTTCCCGACTTGTAATTTCAATTATACGCATGGTTATAAGGTTGATATTATGGCTTTTACTCTTGCATGGTTTGGTTTCCAATTATTCTTTTGGGGGGTTTTGATGTTAAAGGATTAGTTATTCTTTCTTTTGATTTTCATTAAGCTTTCTATCGATTAATGGTGGTTTTAGATTATGTAATTTCATGGTAATGGTTCAATTTTAATGGAATTTGGTTTTGTCATATTATTCAACCAAGGTGTTTGACAAAATGCTTATAAAGATAGGTTCATGGTATTGACTTATATTAATGGAACTCTTTTTTGATTTCATTTTATGTATGAAACCATAAATATTTTTCAATGGTTTAGAAAGGTTAATGGCTAATTGGTAATGATTGTGGAGAACATGGTTGTCTCCTAAGAGGTAAATATGGTAAATGGAAAGGAAACCGAGAGTCCCCTTAATCTAAATGGTTTGGCTATGAAGAATGCTTGCAGGTATGGGGGTATGACGATACCACTGGCTTATAAAATAGCCTTGGTTAATATATAGATAATTGGATTGTTTGAACTTGGTTTTAATTGGACATTAATGGTAGAAAGTGTACACTAAGCCGTGGAAGGTGGCGATCCCGAGGAGGATCAAAATTAGAAACTCATATTTGCTGATATTATAGGTATTCGATGGCCAAGTCTGAGTGTCATATTTATATTAGAGGGATGTACTATTCATTCTAGGTTTATTGCCCAGTCATATAGCTATACGCATCGGGACCCTTTCAGCAAGGGAAGCTAAAACCATATGGATTATGGGCGGTAGGAAAGCTAAGCTACACGACCCAGGTTAAGGTTTTCAAATGGAATTTTAAACCCGGTCCCTTATCCCAACACTTAAATATATGTATAGTTATTTACATTGAATGGTTTTCACTTGGTTTTGATAAATGGCATTACTTTATCCTTACCCCGAGATTTATGCTAGTGTTCACCAACTAATTTGTCTACTGGCAGTTGTATACCCACACTATGTAGGAACTAGACATTCGACCTCTCCTTAACAATAATTAATCCAGGGATAGCTTAGTGCAATGATGTAGAGAGCTTAAATCCTTTCAGAAGGCATTATTCATGTTGGACATTCTTAGACTTTTTATTTTATTTTCGGATATTGGTTTTGACCATTGTTGAGGGCATATCCTAATCAGAATTTGCATTCTTTTGTATAGAGGCTTTGTGGTATTTTTGGTGGTTGGAATGGGCGGGATTGGTAGTTATGTCAGCCTTAGCATTGGAATAAGCTGGGCGGTAGGTATTTTCAGACATAATTTCTCTCTGTCCCATCGTATTTCATTTTGGATTTGACTTTCATATTATCTTTTAAAATTCTCTTTGGTTTGGTATGGTATTTGTGGTTGGTTGGTATGGAAGGACTTAGTTGGGTTAGTCATTATTGTGACCCTATCCCAAAGTACTAATGACAGAATTGTGCAATCTTGTTATATGCTTGAAATTCAACTTATCTAAGGCTGTATAAGGTGGTTGGGCTGGGAAAAGGGGGTGGACCATGGTCCTAGGTGGACTTGGAATGCCTAATATGATAACGCCCTCGTTCGAGGTATGTCAAGTTGGTATCAGAGCCTAGTTTCATAGTCAATAAAGTATCCACAAAACCCTGTTGAGTAGAGTCTCTTTTAGGGGTATGTAGTGCACAACACTCATAAGGGAGGCTGTAAGATATCTAGGAACATTTCACTTTCTTGGTATTCTTTCTTTAAGCTTGACTTCTCAGTCTTGGAATCTCCTCTAATCCTTATTTTTTCATTTTTAGATCATGCCTACTAGACTTGGAACACAAGGAAATTCTTTCGTCCCATTTGGGGATAATGTTAAAGGAGTACCTCCTACATCTGAAGTACATTTTCGATCTCATGGTCTTGTTCCTGATTGTACCAAAGTTTCCCCTATTCCTTCGACTACTCCTTAGGTCTCTCAAGGCAATATTACAAATGTGGAGTTATATTAGTCTATGCATGCTATTGCCCAATTGGTTGCTTCTCAAGCTGAGCGAGGTACGACCAGTGTGATATTGGTTGAGGCCGTTATGCTTGGACAGTTTATGATGGTGGGTCCATCGTCTTTTATGGGAGTGAAGGTAGAGGAAGACCCACAGGGCTTTCTTGATGAGATGGAGAAAATCTTTTTATTAATGAGGGCTACTAAAATGGGAAGTGTAAACTTTGCACCTTATCAACTCAAAGAGGTTGCTTATCTATGGTATGAGGAGTGGAATAGAGATAAGGGTGATATAAAAGAGGATGGTTTATTGGAGGCCTTCTCTGATACCTTCATGGATTGGATCTTTCCTAAAGAGTTGAGAGAAGCTAAGATTCAGGAATTTTCAAACCTCAATCTAGGCAGAATGTCTACGAAGGAGTATGCTTTGAAGTTCCATCATTTATCGAGGTATATTTCTGATTTGGTGATTGATAAAAGGTCGAGAATGAGAAAGTTTGCTTTTGGGGTAAACAAAGATCTGATTCTGGAGAGTAAGAACGTTTTGCTCATGAAAGATATGGACATGTCGAGGCTAACTATTCACATGCAGTAGGTTGATGATTAGAAGAGAAGACAGGCAGAATATGGAGATAGGCAGGGTAAGTGGGGTAGGTTTTTTTATCAAGGAGCTACCTAGTCTCAAAGTAGTAGAGATGGTGTTAAATGGAAGAAAAAGAAGTGGTAGAGTTCTGTATCATTATTTACTATCAGTACTCCTTACCCAAGCAGTCGGGCAACCTGCATCATCATAGTGGTGACATTTCTTAGGCACAAAGAGCCCAGTCTCTGGCAAGAAGAGCTTAGTCTGTTTCTTTGTGTCCTTCTTTTCGATTTTGTGGTCATCCTCCTCGGGGATTCTTTGTGAAAGGTAGGGATAAGTGCTTCAAGTATGGTTAAGTCGGACATCGGCTCAGGGATTTTCCATCTAACAAGGTTAGTACGGGGGCGAATAAGATTGTGGTGGCTTCATCTGCTATTCCTACACCCAGTGGTGTGGCATCGGCTTTTGTTACTGCTCCTAGTTCCAGTGTGGTCGAACAAGGTTATATGCCTTAGCATCCCATCAGGAATCTGAGGCATCACCTGATATTATTATCGGTATGTGACAGCTTTTATCTCATGACGTGTATTTTTAGCTTTATCCAGGTTCTACCCTTTCGTATATGACTTCTTATGTAGCTATGTCTTTTTGTTTCAATCCAGAAATTATTTTGGATCTATTTTACATTTCTACCTTGATAGGAGATTCGATTATTGTTGAATGGGTCTATAGATGGTCTGTGGTATGTGTGAGTGGTAGCCATACTTTGACGGATCTGTTTGAGTTGGGAATGGTAGATTTCAATGTAATCTTTGGCATGGATTTGTTGCATTTTTATTTTGGAAATTTTGATTGTCAAACCCGCAGGGTCATTTTTATGTTCCCTGGTAAGCCTGAAATAAAATGGGAAGGTTGTTCCTTAGCTCCTAGTGGAAAGTTTATTTCTTATCTTAGAGTCCGAAGGTTAATTTCTAAAGGTTGTTGACCGCGCACATGCAAGTGTACGTGGTCTTATCAAGTAATATAATGGCTTCAAGAAAGCCCAAGTGTCGATCTCTCAAGGATTTTTGTTCGCCTCCTATCTAATTCTAGTCTAAATAATTGAGAAAAAATAATCACGAATAGTTTTGAATTGTAAACAAAAAAAATACGTAAAAATAAATTCTTGGAACAATCAATGAAGAAAAGCCCAGGGTTAAAGTACTTCGAACAATCATACTATGTTATTGAATTTCCTTCGTTAATGTGCTTAGCTTGCAAGTTGATTCTTAGGGTTAATTACATGATCATGACTTTCCAACCTCTAATCTTTTATCTAATATGGACAATACAAATACATCACTGAGCGAGGATGCAATAATACATTTAAGTTAATTAAAGCTATCATCCTACATATGAATTATGTAAGGCATCTAAGTACATCCCAGTCCTAGATGCTTAGTTTAATTCTTTATTTTATAAAAGAATAAAAATCCAAACTTTGTTTATTGTTCTATCTCCCTATTCCCTCTCCCGAGATCAAAAGGTTGACAATATATGTATTCTAAGGGTTACGAATTCTTAAAATAATTAAAATAAGAATAAACAAACAACCAAATATAATAAGAAAAATTAATCAAAATTAAACCAAAATAATAGTACTCATATTCTTGGGTTTAACCCCTGAGAGGGAATTTTTAGCCACTAATATTTATAATCATGATCTAAATAATTGAATACATGATATAAAAAATTAAAGACTAAATAAAAATAATAAAACCTAATTAATCGTGTAGCCACCTCGGCTTTTCATCCACAAACTGTGTACGATTCCCTCAATACCATGTCCAGGTGTTGACTTATAAATAATTAATTGTCCAAGTCCTATTTTAATTGGGACCAGCTGTCCATCAATTCCAAAGTCATCCTTTATTAATAAAATAATCCCACTAATAGTGGGATTGAAAAGAATCTCACAAGTATCCTTGGTACGCGTGCTCATTTTAACTTAAATTTTGACTATGCTTTGTCGGCAAACATTTCATGCTGTGCATAAAACATCGACGCAATGCATTTATCAATGCGTTGGGCACATTGACGTGACACGTTGACTTTGTGTCGTCTCATTGAAATTTGCATCCAAAAATCTGATTGTGTAGAGCGTCTTATCCTTTGTCCATGGCCATTATAGTGTATTTTAAATAAATTTTGTCCTTTTAATCATCAATATATCACCGTATTTAATTCAAAAAGCCTCCTACAATATCACATATCACAAATTAAAGATCAAAACAACATACTATTTTTAACGTCAAATCAAAACACAAGCTAATAAAAGGCAAATTCACAATGATCTTCCACTTATTATTTCAACTCTTGACTTAGTCAAATTAAACTTTGCACATTGCAAATAAGTTATTTCACTCATAATTACACCATTAAAATATTTGAAACAAATTAAACATGTTAGAATCAAAAGAGACTAACTAGACACACACCTAGCTCAAGCTAGTAAAACTAGTTTACCGGGTTGAACTCTAAATTACTCAATTAAGCACAAACTTGTTTGGGAGACACTTTGGACATTGTAAATGTACACTTGGACACTTAAATGCTTATTTATATCAATATGAACATGTTAAGTACACAAATTGCTCTCAAAACAAGGCGAACTAAGCTAGAATAATGATACAAAAGTGTATAAAACCACCTTAGATCCTCAGCCCACACTTAAGTCGTTGTTCGTCCTCGAAAAACTTTTTACTCTAAGAATAAAAATATGAGGTGACCCTACACTTCTACTAAAATAAATAAGCTCAAGCTAGTACTACAATAAATATACAGAATGCAAGTTTATACACAAAGCACGTTATTTACACAATTGTTACCTCATGAACACTACTCCAACACGTCTTAGCCACAAGAATTGACTCAATACATGGCAAACTCATGCATATTATTCAATCAAGGACATCTTACAAATCACCCATATTCATCAAACATGTGCCCCTCACAACAAGAGAGTTATCCATAATTACTCACAATAATGCAATTTATAACATAATGGGTACAACAATCAAATTACGCTCACTCTCATAAAGAATTCACAATCTACACACATTGAACAATAGGCTTTCCTTACTGTAATGCTCCATTAATACTTGAATGTAAAGCTTAGGAACAAATAGGTCTTTTTCGGGATGTAATGTAAGCTAAGGGGCGGGTAGGAACTATTTGGGAATAATGACTAACCTCTATAAGCTCTTTAATACACTAAATTAAATATTTAAAATCAATCTCCAACAACTAAAATACACCAATTTTTTCTACCCCATGCTTTTATTTTTTTCCCCATCTCTTTTAAGCATTTTCACAAACCCTTAGTGGATGCATAGCTTACTACCATATGAGTCAATTTTCCTCTTTTCTTTCAAAACCATGGCAATATTTTCAACATAAATTATATCACTAACATCCCCCACACATTAATTATACGCCAATAAATATTACCTTGGGGCATCAATTTCACCTTTTTCTTATTCAATTTCTCAAAACTCCTTACTACTTCAATTTTTTTTCATTAAAGCACTTAGATGCTTTTTGGATCAAATTATGGTCTCTCAAAGAAGGTAGTTAGGCTATATATAAGGCTATTAGAGAAAAAGCTAAAGGCTCAATGGGTTTTAACTAGAATAATACACAAGGGTAGTTAAAAAGAAGGTATAAAACAAGACTACCAAAAAAAATACCTAAATCATCTCCTAAACTCACATTCTTTATTTTGCTTTACACATACAACGGGCAAGTTCTAGACATCACATGAAACAAGGAATAAACAAAAATCTCACACGCACATGGCACATGCTCAACCCATATAGGATCATCATAGACTTCCAACCAAACAATAGAACAAATTCAAATTTAAGCGAACATGTAAAAGATTCATAAACATAAGCCTAAGAGTCTCAAAAATAGTAATTCACTCAATCAACATACTTTTACCAACAAACCCACTTGCATCATGTAATAAAAAATAGCATCAACAAGAACATCTTACTTATTCCTAATCTCAATTTTTTTTTAAAATGAGTCAAAAATTGGAAATTTCCCTAGCCCACACTTAAAAATCAACTTTGTCCCCAAAGTTAATTTAAAAGTAGAAAGATAGATATATTTCCTGAGGCCTCTAGGCCTAGCTAGTAGCTTCTTCACATAAAAAGAAGATCCATAGGACCTCACACTCACTTTTTACCATGCTTCTTACCTTAGTTTTTCGGTACTCAAAGATCCATTAACTTATAAATCAATCAAAAACAAAAAATCCATGAAATAAAAACTAAAAAAGAAAAAAAAACATAGCATAGCTTCGATTGCCTCCTAAGAGGCGCCAAATTTAGTGTCGCATCATGACCTAATCATGCTTTTTCCTCACCTTAAGGATATAAATTTCACCCCCAACATCGCATCTATTTTTTTGCCATGCTCATAAGGTGGTGATACAAATATTAATAAATCGGGTAATGAAATATGTATGATGAATCACTCAGCCTTGAGGTGAGGTGTGTTTTTATGTTGCTTGTCCAGTGTAAAGTTAAGAACATAGGATTCTTATTCCTTATCTTCACACTCTTCTACTATTTTAAATGATTCAACAGACAAGATATCATCTAAACATAATGTGGAAAACTGCTTTGAGGGAGACTAACCAATTCCACTTCAAAATTTATACAATTTACTACACACTCACTTTTTGTTTACCATCATAATTTTAGTCTCAAGATAAAGATAACAATCGAGTTACTGCGATTCTTATGTTTCCACAACAAATTGGCTAATATTCTCTTCATATTTTTCTTTACTTAGCCACTGTAGACATAGTGGAAGTTGTACCACAAATTGGCTAATATCATCCTCATATTTTTCTTTGCTTAGCTATTATAGACTTGATGGCAGTGGCAACGCCTCAACCTATTTCACAAATTTTGTTTCCGAGTACTCGGACTTCTTCAAATTATCATCTACTTCATCTACAACTAGTTGGAACGTCAACTATGCATCTACCTCCTTAGTTTTCTGTTGAGCATTGCCCACAAACATTACTGAATTATGATTAAAGGCACATATATCTGCAGAGTGATACAGACTGTAACAAACCACACAACAACTTGTGGGTTGCTCCATAGGTTGGAAACAAATAGGGACCCTCTAATTATTTGGAAAAAAAATTTGGACAAAAATCCTCATGGTGGGGTTCTCCACAAAAATTACGGGAATCATCATCCCTCAAAAACCATTTATCCAAGACTGACAACTCAAGAAGAGTGTGAGAAAAAAAATAAAAGCAAAATAAAAGAAACTAAACAAAAACTATTTACAACTCAATATAGAAAAACTAAAAATAAGATAGTTTCCTTATAACAAATCCCAGGCAACGGCACCAAAAACATAACAGTGTCCAAGCGCACACGCAAGTGTACGTGGTCTTATCAAGTAATATAGTGGCTTTAAGAATACCAAAGTATCGACCTCTCAAGGACTTGCATTCGCCGCCTATGTAATTCTAGTCTAACTAATTGAGAAAAAATAATCACAAAGAGTTTTGAATAATTATAAACTAAATAAATAAATAAAAAATACATAAAAATAAATTCTTGGAACAATCAATGGAGAAAAGCCCAGGGTTAAAGCACTCCGAACAATCACACTATGTTATTGAATTTCCTTCATTAACTTGCTTATTGGTTGTTAATTAGTAGGGTTAATTGCATGATCATGATTTCTCAACCTCTAATATTTCACCTAATATGAATATTAATCAATTAATGCATTTAAGTACATCCCTTTTCTTGATGCTAAGTTTAATTCTTTATTTTATAAAAGAATAAAAACTCAAACTTTGTTTATTCCCATGTTCTATTCCCTATTCTCTCTCCTGATATCGAAAGGTTGACAATATATGTATTCTATGGGTTATGAATCCTTAAAATAATTCAAATAAGAATAAATAAACAACTAAATATGATAAGCAAAATTAATCAAAATTAATCCAAAATAATAGTACTCATATTCTTTGCTTTATCCCCAGAGAGAGGATTTTCAGTCACAAATATTCATAATCATGATCCGAATAATTGAATACATGATATGAAAAATTAAAGATTAAATAAAAATAATAAAACCTAATTAACCGTGTAGCCTCCTCGGCTTTTCGTCCCCAAACTATGTTCGTTGACCTCAATACCGTGTCGAGGTGTCGACTTATGTATAATTAATTGTCCAAGTCCTATTTTTATAGGGACCATATTTCCAGCAATCCCTTTGTCCCTTATTAATAAAATAATCCCAGTAAAAGTGGGATTGAAAAAAATCCCTTAAGAATCCTTGGTACGTGTGTCCATTTTGACTTAAATTTCGACAATGCTATGTCGGCGAACATTTATTTTTGTGCATAACACATCGACGTGACGTGTTTCTCAACATATCAAACACATCGACACAACTCGTTGACTTCACATGGTATCACTGGCATTTGCGTCCAAAAATTTGGTTAAGTGTAGAACGTCTTATCCTTTGTCATGCCTTTTGTAGTGTATTTTCTATGAATTAATCATCAACATATCTCCGTATTTAATTAAAAAATCCCTCTAAAATATTATAAACCACAAATTAATTATCAAAACAACACACTATTCTTAATAATAAATGAAAACACAATCTAAGATAAGGCAAATTCGCAATGATCTTCCGCTTATTATTTTGATTCTTGACTTAGTCAAATTAAACTTTGCACATTATAAAAAAATTATTTTACTTATAATTACACCATTAAATTTTTTTGAATAAATTAAACACATTAGAATCCAACGAGACCAACTAGACACACACCTAGCTCAAGCTAGTAAAACTATTTTTCTGGGTTGAACTCTAAATTGCTTAATTAAGCACAAACTTGTTTGAAAAATACTTTGGATATTATAAATGCACACTCGGCACTTAAATTCTTATTTATATCAATATGAACACGTTAAGTACACAAATCGCTTTTAAAATAAGGCAAAATAAGATAGAATAGTGATACAAAAGTGTATAAAACCACCTCAGATCAGTTGTCTTTATCACTTGGTCTTGGTTAAAGATTCTAATTTGGAAGTTCCTCCTTTTTCTGTGGTCCCTATGGTTAATCGGTTTCAAGAGGTCTTTTCGGATGATCTTCCAGGTATTCCTCCAGATAGGAAAATAAAGTTTGGTATTGATTTATTTTTAGACACTCATCCAATATCTATTCCTCTATATAGAATCGCTCCGGCTGAGTTATGTGAACTCAAGGAGTAAATTAATGATCTTCTGGATATAGGGTTTATTCATCCTAGTGTTTCTTCATGAGGTGCATTAATATTGTTTGTGTGCAAGAAGGATGGTTCTCTTCGTATGTGCATCGACTACAAGTAGTTAACTAATGTAACAGTCAAGAAAAAATATCCTCTCCCTCTGATATATGATATGTTTAACTAGTTTCAAGGTGTAAATTTCTTCTCTAAGATACATCTTTGGTCTCGGTACCATCATTTGAAAATTAGGAAGGTAGATATCCCTAAGATGTTTTTTTGCACTAGGTATGGACATTATTTGTTTTTTGTGATGTCATTTGGATTGTCAAATGGCCTGACAATATTTATAGATCTAATGAATAGGGTTTATCGACAGTATTTGGATCTTTTTGTAATTGTGTTTATTGATAATATTTTGGTGTATTCAAAGAGTGAGATGGTTCATGCTAATCACCTCTGTGTGGTATTGTAGACCTTAAGGTAACAATGATTTTTTGCTAAGTTCTTTAAGTGGGAGTTTTGGGTTAATACTGTGACTTTCTTGGGTCATATTATTTCTAGTGAAGGCATAGTAGTGGATCCGCAAAAGGTGGTTGTGGTGAAGAAGTAGCCTAGACCTATGACTCCATCTAATATTCAGAGCTTCTTAGGTTCAACTAGGTATTATAAGTAGTATTTGGAGAGCTTTTCGCTGATAGTTGCTCCTTTGACTAAGTTGCCTACGAAAAAGGTTAAGTTTTCTTTATTGGATAGGTGAAAGGGGAGTTTTGAGAAGGTAAAGGATAAGCTGATTTCGGCTCGAGTTATGACTTGGTGGGAAGGCAATAATGGGTTTGTGGTCTATTATAATGTATCTCGAGTTGGTTTAGTTGTATGTTAATGCAGCATTGAAAGGTAATAGCCTATGTTTCCAGGCAGTTAAAGGTGAATAAGAGAAACTATCCTACTCTTGATTTGGAGCTGTTGGCCCTTGTGGTTGCTTTGAAAATATGGCATCATTATTTTTATGGGGTCCAAGTGGATATCTTTTTCTGATCACAAGGGTTTACAATATGTGTTCTCACAGAAAGAGCTTACTCTCAGGAAGAGGAGATGTCTTCAGCTTCTCAAAGAATATGATATGAGTCGTTAATATCACCCAGGTAAAGTTAACATGGTTGCAGATGCTCTTAGCAGGTTATCCATTGATAGTTTGGCTTATACAAAAATGAAAACGATAATCGGTGAAGGATATTCACCGTTTGGAAAATCATGGGGTTCATCTATTAGAATCCAAGAATGGTGGTGTGATGGTGCAAGAATTGGTTAGATCATCTCTTGGTGCAGAGATTATGGAGAAGCAAGTCTTGGATTCTACCTTGATGAAAATCAAGGGTAGCGTTTGAGACCAAAATGTGGCAAATTTTGAGATTAGTAGTGTTGGTACTTTGCGGTACCAAGAAAAGTTGTGCATTCCCGATGTAAATGATTTATGGAAAAGGATAAGGGTTGAAGTGCATGAGTTGCACTATGTTTACCATCCTAGTTCTACTTAAATATACCATGATCTCAAAGGGACCAATTGTTGAAATAGCATAAAGTGAGATGTGGTTGAATTTGTGTCCAAGTGTTTGGTGTGTCAACAAGTTAAGGTTGAGAACATGAGGCCTAATGGGTTTTAGCAAGAGATTAAGTTGCCTGAATGGAACTGGGAGAAGATCAATATGGATTTTGTTACCGATCTTTCTTGATATCGCAACTAATTTGATTTGATTTGGGTCATTTTGGATAGGATGAAGAATTCTATGCATTTCTTTCCTGTGCAAACTAGCTTTTTGGTAGAGGATTATATGAAGCTTTATCTTCAAGAGATTGTGAAACTAGATGTGGTTGCCTGTTTTAATTATTTCTGATTGCGGTATGCAGTTTACGTCCTACTTATGGCAGTCTTTCCAGAAAGGGTTGGGTACTAAGGTGAGTCTTAGTATGACTTTCCATCTATAGTTGGATGGGTAGGTGAAAAAAACTATTCATACATTTAAAGATATGCTTTGAGCCTATGTAATTGATTATGGTGGTAGTTGGGTGGAGCATCTACCTTTGGTTGAGTTTGATTACAACAATAGCTATCATAAGAGTATTGGTATGGCTCCTTTTTGAGTCAATGTATGTTAGGAGGTATAGATCTCCTATTGGTTGGTTTGAGATTGGATAGGCTGATTTATTTTGTTGCCATCAGTTTTTGTTTGGTTCATTCGATATTTCATATTTCTATGTTGAGGAAGTGCGTTGGTGATTCATCTCCAATTGTGCCTTTGGAAAAGATGGATATCTATGATTTTTTGTCTTATGAAGAGGTCCTAATTGAGATATTGGATAGACAGGTTCATCGGTTATGGACCAAGGATATGGCTTTGTAAAGGTTCAATGGTGAAACCATAAGTTGGAAGAGGCCACGCGAGAAGTGGAAGAGGTCATGAAATTCAAGCATCCACTTTTGTTTTATGCTTCTGATATTCGTGCGGAAGATATATGTTCTTGAACATATCTTTATTTTTCTAAGATTTTTAAAGAAAACATTAACATCTTTGCCTTTTTGTTTTCAAACTTTTTTAAAGGAATGTATGATAATGCAAATGACTATATGTGTGGTTACCCCTACCTTATCTATCATTTGGGGAAAAATATTCCTAGTGGGGAAGACTGAAGTATCCCAGGTTTTAACCCTCACCAAATATCTAGGAATCTCATTCTTCAAACAGATTATGACACATGTTATGAGCCGTAAGCTGGGGTAAGAATGGTGAAGACCTATCATAAGCTGACCAGTGTTAGTTGGTAGGATGGTTTTGGATACTGGAATGGATACGACTTGAGGGTATAAGTCATAAGGCATGATTATGAGTCATATGGGTGACTCGTAAGGTTGTTAGTATTTGATCTTCCTGGTGTTACATTCTACCAGGGATACGAATCATAGTATGGAGCATATGCTAAGGTTACGACTTGGTTGGATGATTCATATATTTTATAGTGTCTGATCAATAGTTGAGGATTGGTTACGATTGGGTGGCTACTGACTGTAAGCAAGGTTATGACTTATAAAGAGGTCAATCATGACCCTGTGTCGGGTTTGTATGAAATATAAGTGGTGGTATTTAGGACATTACCCTACTTACCCTAATAAGCATCCACCACTTCTAATACATTTAGGAGTTTATTTACTCTATTATTTTATTCATAAAGAATTAGAATCTCTTCCAAAACATATTATAATTCTCTCAATAGCTTTTGAGAAAAAGAGTTAGGGTTTCAACTAAGGGATTACTTTGGGGATTGTAGGGTAAATTTGTTCCATCAATCTTCTTGTTTTAAAATATTATTCTCTTCTACACGGGTAATTTCAATTAAAGGCAGGGTTATATGGTTGATTTATTGTTTTTTACTCTAGCGTGGTTTGGGTCCAAAACATTGATTTGGGGTATTTTGATGTTAAAGTCTTCGTTATGATTTCTTATGATTTTAATCAAGCTTTCTATGGAATAATGGTGGTTTTGGATTACGGAAAATGCATGGTCATGGTTTAATTTTAATGGAATTTGGTTTTGGTTATATTATTCCCCCAAGGTTTTTGACAAAATGCTTATAAAGATATATTCATGGTATTGGCTTATGTTAATGGAACTCTTGCTTGATTTTAGTTTATGTATGAAACCTTAAATATTTTTCAAGGGATCAAAAAGGTTTATGGCTAATTGGTAATGCTTGGGGAGAACATGGTAGTCTCCTAAGAGGTTAATATGGTAAACAGAATGGGCACCAGGTGTCCCCTTAATCTAAATGCTATTTTTATGGATAATGCTTGCAAGTATAGTGGTATGATGATACCACTGGTTTATCAAATATCCTTGGTTAATAAATTGATAATTTGATTGTTTACACTTTGATTTAATTAGGCATTAATTACAGGAAATATATGCTAAACCATGGATGGTGGCTGAGTGGATCAAAATCGGAAACTCATATTTGCCGATATAAGGAGTCTTCGATGTCCACATGCGAGTGTCACATTTATATTAGAGGGATGTACTAGTTATCCTAAGGTTATTTTCTAGTCCTGTAGCTATACACACCGGGACCTTTTTAGTAAGGAGAGCTGAACCCATTTGGCCCATGGGTGTTAGGACGGCTACCTTACATGAACCAGGTTAAGGTTTTTAAATGGCATGTTAAGATCATTCCTTTATCCCATCACTTATATATATGTATGGTTGTTTGTATTGGATGGTTTTCACTTGGTATTGATAAATGGTATTACTTTATCCTTATCCCGAATTTTATGCTAGTGTTCACCCACTAACCCTTCTATTGGAGGCTGTATACCCATGCTATAAAGGAACTGGACATTTGACCCCTCCTTCATAGTACTTGAATCAGGGATAACTGATTTGACTGATGTGGTGAGCTTTCATCCTTTTAGAAGGCATCATTTCATGTTGGACATTCTTAAACTTTGTATCTTCTTTCCAGTTATTAGTTTTTTCCATAGTTGGGGTCATGTCCTAACCGGATGTATGTATATTTTTAGATAGAGACTTTGTGGTATTTCTGGTGGTTAGAATGGATGGGATCAGTATTGGTGTTAGCCTTGGCATTGGAAAAAGTTTGGAGGTTAGCATTATCAGACATAATTTCTCACTGCTCTATCGTATTACATTTTAGGTTTGAATTTTAAATTATGTCTTGACATTCTTTGTGGTTTTGTATTGTATAGATAGTTGGTTGGTATGGACAAACTTGGTTGGGTCGGTCATGGTTGTGACCCTATCCTAAAGTCTTCATGAGAGAATTGCGTAATCTTGTTATATGCTCAAAATTCATCTCATCAAAGGTTGTATAAGGTGGTTGGGTTTGGATAAGTGGTGGTCCCCAGTCCTAGATAGACTTGGGATGCCCATTCTGATAAGGCCTTAATTGGGGCTACGTCATAATAGTGCTTGTTTACTCATTCAACCTTCAACCTTACTAACTCTTGAACTTTCATATTCTTTCTACAAATCACATCACCTTTCTATTTTTTGGGTTCTTTTTTGGGACTTTCAGTATCTTCTTTCTCACTTCTCATTTTTCAGCTAGAGGTAGAACTCTCATTTTTCTCCACATCACTTATTGCAACAATACTAAATGAATCAACCTTCACCTCATCGTAGGAGGTTGGTTTTCTTCTAACCTTTCTTGGAGTGGTAGCCTGGGGACTGACTATCACCTTCTGGATTCTGCCAAAGTATAGATGTCATTTCTTCTTAGGTTGGCCTTATTGTACCCCCAACTCTCCTTAAAAGTCACTTTTGTATCATTATACCTAAGATAGTATGTAGACAAAAATAGTTTAAGAATTTGGAATTAATCAAATCTAATTTTAGACACTTTTTTAATTGCGATGGATAGGTTGATTGCTCACCACTTGAGCGACGGTTCGTCACTCAAACGATCAGATCTAGGTATTTTGATATTTACTTTTGAGATCATTGTAACTATTCCCTTGATACGTCATTTCTAGGATGATAGTTCATTAGATCCATCGTCATCCATAACTAGAATACAATATGAAATTATGTGGTATGTCAGACAGGTGAGGCGACAGTTCATGAAACCATCCATCACCCTTAATTAGTGTTTGATAACACCGGATGTTAGGAGATGATTAAATAAATGGTCCATCACTGAGGTGATGGTTCATTAGTTAATCTATCATAACTTCTTGTTAGAAGAATATTGTTAGAGGTATTTTATTGAAGATGTGGTGGCAAAAATCCTCTGCATTTGATTGTAGGATAAAATGCGGTTAAATCCTATCAAGTTTGACTCAATGGTAGGGTTACTCAAACTTCAATCCTATATTTTCTCTACCATAGTATAGCAAACACCATTTTAAATGTATAATGAAAACAAAACAGAAAAACCAAAAGACAAAAGCAATTGATTTTACAAACCAAAATGAGTTAACCATATACACTAAACGTTTAACAAAAAGGGACATACTTGAATAATAGTTCACCTATCAAACAAGCCTTGTGTGTAGATTAAATGTCACCAAATACAATATTAAGAAAAAATATGAAGGCATAGTGAAATGATTTCACCGAAGGAAATAGTTGAGGTGTGTGGTGTGGTTTAAATAGGAGTAAATGATAAAAAGAGTGGGCAATGTGGGATGGATATAATGTAAAAGTTATAAATGTGGAGAGTTTTAATCGATGGGAATATGAAGTGGAAGGGTAGTGGTGAACATGGGTCATAATTCTTATTCACACCTGGGTATGCTTGGATCGGGCATTTGGGCCCAAGAAAAGGTAAATGTTTACAAGAATAACACATGGGTTGCATTAAAATAATATTAAATAGACTTACTACATCTGTCCAAATGATGATTTTTCAGTGCATTGATGGTTCATCACCTGGGTCGTTACCATAAACTCGAGTGATGACTTCCATTTGACATTACGATAGTTTGGTTGATGGGCTATCTCTAAAGTAATGGTTTTTCATACTTCCTATCATTTCTTATCTAGAACAAAAATATTTTAGCTCCTTTGGGATGGTTGGGTTGATAGTATGTCAACCACCCGATGGGTCATCGCAAGTCTATTACTCTTTGTCATAAATTATAGATTTCATAATCCTTAGACAATTCAGAAGTGATACCTATCAGGCTTGAGATGGTCCGTCAGCCTAATCATCAAGTCTCAAACAATTTTCCTGTTTTTTTGTTATTTTTAGTCCTGCATACTTAGCACACAGATTACGCAAACTTGTCAACCATAAATCTTAACTATATAATTTTACAATACATTGTGGGTTTCCTTCCACTAGTGCTCGATTTAACTTTGCACAACACAATGGAGGTATCTTGATTACTTAGACTTTATAAAGATACATCGATGTTACCCAACTTCATTTGTTATTTCCAGTGTAATGTTTGATACGTTATCAATTTACTTTGAAAAATTTACCCTTTTTTTGTTTCTAGCTAAATCACATTTGATGCAAAGACTTGAGTTACTTTGACAGGATGGGACTACTTGGACTTTAGTCCCCCTAGGAATAATTTAAACCTTGAGTTAAACAATAACACCAAATCCACCACTTGAAACTCTTTTTGATATTTTGATCATGGTATAACTTAATCATCTCTTTATAAAGGTTAGACCTTTAATATTCATAGAGATGAAATTCATCCATCTCATTCAGTTTGTCCGATCTTAAATCAGATATATCCTTCTAACTTAAGTTCAGCCTTTGAATCACCCACAATGCTTTAGGTTCAAGCTTCATCAGTAGATAACAGGCCTTGCTGAACACCAATTTTTATGGTGACATACTTATTGGTGTTTTAAATGTGGTATGATAGTCCCACAGGGCATCAACATACTTTAGTAACCAATCACTTCAGTTTGTATTCACAAACTTAGGAAAAATCATCTTAGTCTCCCTATCTGACACTTCTAGCACACTTGTTTAGGGGTGATAAGGAGTGTCCACCTTGTATTACTTTACACCATATTTATCTAAAGTAGCACAAAATACTTTATTACAAAATTGGAGCCCCATCACTTATACTTTTGTGTGGAGTACAAAACCACGAGAATATGTTCTTCTTTAAGAATAACACCATACTCTTTCCTTTATTGTCTGCCAATGCCACTTCTTTTTTTGATTTGGACACATAGTCTACAACAACCAGAATATACTTGTGGTCATAACAACGAATAAAGGGGACCAAAAAATTAATGACCCATACATCAAACAATTATACTTCCAACATGGTTGACATAGGCATCTCCTGATTCCTAGAAATTGATCGTTGCTACTAGTATTGAAATTCTAGCAAATTCATAAGCATATTTGTGAATGGTGGTCCAGTAATACCACATTGTAGAATATATCTTACTTTTCAATAACCAACATGATGTCTTATCACTATGGAAGATAAAAACTTGAAAAATATTCAACATCTCCACTTTTAGTACACATCATCGAATAATATTATTTGCACAATCTAAGCAAATAAGGCTTGTACCAGAATACTTGTTTATATAATGGAGAAACCTCTTTCATTGCTAAAAAATTAGATCATCTAGAAGGATATCCCTCACAAGATAATTGTCGAAGTTCGTATACCAAGGAATAAGATCAAGGGTGACCGCAAGATCCTATTAATATAAGAACAAGTCATTAATCTCCAAGTCATCCAATTTACTCCCTTCTTTCTCCAATCTAGATAAGTGGTCAGCTACTTGATTCTAACAATCTTTCCAGTCTTTGACTTTGAAATCAAATTTTTATAGCCATTACAGCCACCTAATTAATCGGGGTTTTGTATCTTTGTTTTCCATCAAATACAGCAACGTTGAGGGATCTGTGTGGATCACCACCTATGTTCCGAACAAGTATGCCCTAAATTTCTCAAAGTCATACACAAAAAAATAAAGCTCTTGCTCCATGGTAGTATAGTTCTTTTGAGCACTATTTAATACCTTACTTGCACAGTATATTACATGAAAAATCTTTTACTTTATTATCCTAAGAACAGCCCCAAGAATCTATAACACCCTATATTCTATGTGTACTAGTTCTACTAGTGTGGCACTTGATATGGACTTATATGATAGGTAATGGATTCAATATCGTATGTGATTAGTGATGGTAAGATAGGTATGAAGGAATTCCAACATATATTGAAATGTGGTACGATCAAGTTACCATCGATGCGAATATTTAAACTTAGGCCCGTAAGTAGGTATTTCAGTCTAAAGGTTGAAGTGAGAAAGTGTACATAAGTAATAAGTTTAACTAAAAGTATTTTGATATTAAAATGGAATAAAATATTAAGGTGTTTGCTTTACTTATTTAAGCTAGTAGGTGAGTCAGCTACTTGAGCCATATGTACCAAGTTAATAGGTCTAAGACCAATAGACTAGATTTAGGGCCCATATTAATAGGCTAATTTAATTACCCAAAATAAGTAAAATAAGTGTTGAATAGAATGAGTAACCCAATACCAAAATCTATCCCAAAAGTCTAATACGTTAAAGGCCCATTTTAGACTTGAATAAAACAAGTAGGTGCATCACCTACTTTGACATTTTGACCAATGTAAGAACTAAGTAGGTGCATCACATATTAATACTCCCTTGACAAACTTATTGGGACAAGTACACTACCACTTATTTGAATTAATTTTGGCCCAAATTGAAGGAGAGAAAGGGAGGAGAATGGGCATCCAAGACCCAACAGTTTCAGATCCACAAAGGCCAAATATAATGGTCAAGTAGTTCCATCAATAATTAACAAATTATGGCACAAAATGGCCAAGAAAGTAGGCCACGAGAAGCTCCTTTTAGAGGGATTAAAACCAGCTCATTTAGCTCATTTTAACTTAGACAAAAAACAGCTTTAAATATATTCTCTCTTAGCTATACATCAGCCCTCTAACTCCACCATGGTTATTGGATTTACCTTTCTTCAATTCTAAATGTAACACAACAAATCATGAGATTATCGTAAGAATACTATGAGACTTATGTTCTCCATGATTAATTATAAGAAAACTCTTTTTAAGTTTGGCAATCCCATAATTCTTGATTATTAAGAGATTTTTCACATCACCTTTGGTTAGTAAGTGAAGGAATGAATAAATCTAAGATATATACATTAGGATAATAACACCCCAAAATATCATCCCGATATTCCATACGGTGCACAAGGCTACACGTAGCCTCAAGCTAACCCTTTAAGCCAAAATACTACCCTTGGGTTCCAACACAACAACATACATGCTACGCTAAGGATATATATATAATTACATATCATATCACATCGCACATGGCATGGAATATCGTTAGATTGTACATATATGGAATGTCTATACACAAACCAACCCAACAATACACTAGTCTTACATAGCCTCTACATAGCAAAATCAATGAGCCATTGGGACAAACCCCCAACTGACTCAATAGACTAAAGGGATCATAACACAACAGCAATAAAACTAGCAACTTGGTCCTCGAACCACGAGGGCTCACCACTGAAGCAATATAATGTGGCACTCGAATACCACTGTCGCGGCTGTGGCTGAGTACCTGAACCTACATCATGGTAAGAATGTAGCCCATAGAGAAATCTGTGGGCCAGCACAAGATACATACTGAGTATATGGGGCGCATGCAAAATATAAATAATATCATAAACTTTGCAAACACGTACATACGGACCATGATGACACACCTGTCTTGAGTGACTTTGAATCACGCAACTCATAACATCTTGGATAGGAAATGTAGGAGAAAAACCTCATAAATCATTATAGATCATCATAGGCAACTTGACTTACCACATCAAAACTCAGAGTGACTCGGTATTTCAATAAACATGACTCTTATGGACAGGGGAGTTTCTTATAACCTATAACCCCATGTGAGCTGCGTGGAATACCAACATTTGAAACCCCTATTGACGGGAGCATCATACTCTTTGCCAAGGAGTACGACCTTAAAACTGCAATAATAATAAACGGGCTCTCTGGCCAATAATATAATCATCAAACAACCCTACGGTGGCACATAGGTTTGGGGAAATACCAAATTTCTCTCTCGGTGCTAAGTACTATTTCCTGAAAAGCTCAGAACTCGTTAAGAAATCCATCACAACATCACAAGTGCCTATCATAAAGACCAAATCAAATCTCTTTCTCATTTATAAAATTATATCAATTTGTGGATTCCTAACTTGATATTTGGACAAGGATATGAACTCTCAATGCATAATATTTTCAACAATTTAACTCATCAAAACCATCCATGAAATACCAAGACTCATTGCAACCTCAATATCAACATGTCTCAATTTAGCATCCAACTCTTATTTAAAGTTACTTGAGACATCAACCTATAGTAGGGAATTAGAATTTCCAATACCAATTATATATTCATAATAAGGAAATAGTGGAATGATAGTATAAATTAAGGCTTAACAAATTAAATCATCATACTCTCATAATCTAATTTTTTTGGACATAATTCCATCTCAACATCATACACATATCGGATGACATAATCCCATAGCTCATGGACAATGATATAACATATAAAACCATATTTCCAATTTATGGTAAAACATGTAATATGTCATGTCAATGTAATTCAACAAAAATACCGGGCACAAGATCGAAAGGATAATCTTGTTCAAAGCCCCACATACCTAAAAATGGAAGATGAATATGAACTTTTGACTCCGGAACTTTATTCACGAAAATAAAGGGTGCTTCTCGAAGCCTTTAACATGATCAACTCGAATCCCAAATTAATTTGAAATTTCAACGGTTCAATCAAGAGACATAGAAGGATGAAATTTTGAGTAGTAAGGTTGGGGTTTGAGCCTTAGGAAATTTTGGAGAAAAATGAGCCATTGAATGCTCTTAATAGACTTAAATCCATGGTTTACCTGGATGAATTGGTGTAGAAATGACAAAAATACCCTTAAAAATTAAATAATGTCAAATCTGTCCTTTGACGGACTGTTTTGATAAGCCGAAGTAGATCGACGATAAATTTTTTCTCCGATGGCCAAATTGGATGAAACTAGTTTCATTGGAAATAGGACTTTCAGAGCTTTCTATTAATATATAGTAGCTCACCCAGATCATTATGTGAAAGGAGTTATGATCATTTAAAGTTAACCCTAAAATTTGTCTGGCCTCGGTATTTTTTTCCTGCACATTTACTGTTCACCACTATTCACGATTAGATCGGAATGATCATAACTCATCGCTCGAGTGTCAGTTTTGGATGATCCACATATTGTTAGAAAGATTATTTGATGCTCTACTCGATGATGGGTCGCTTATCCAAAAATTCCACACAGAAAAATTATTAATCACGATAAAGAATAGAATTCAACATATTTTTGTTCGAGATCTTAATGGAAAATTTTTTCGGGGCATCACATCATCTCCCCCTTGGAAACATTCATCCTCGAATGTTGATAGGTAGGTCAAGAACACTATGAAAATGAGTATATAGAGAAAAATCATCTTGCCCAAGCATATACTCCATTCTAGATTTTTTTGGGTATCGTAGAAAACACACAATCCAAGATAAACATAGAAATAAGAATTAAATCAAAAGAGAATGATACCTTTGACATGCTCAGGATTTGTAGGAAAGTGGTGGGAATATTTAGCGAGCATATCCTCTTCGGCTTCCCAAGTAGCACTCTCCGCAGATCAATTTCGCCAAAGTACTTTAACCAAATAAACTTCCTTGCTTCTTAGCCTACGAACTTGAAAGTCAAGAACCTCAACCGAAATCTCTTCATATGAAAGACTATCTTGAATACCTGAGCTTTTAGAAGGATCAATCATAACAGAATCACCAATAGACTTCTTAAGAGGACGTTAGATAACTCCATGGGCAATTCAACCTTATACGCTACCTTCCCAATGCGATCCACAATCTTATAGTGACCAATGTAATGGGGACTTAATTTCCGTTTCTTCAAAATCTCTTCACCTCTTTCATGGGTGAAACTTTCAAGTACACTAAATCACCAACATCAAATTCAAGGTCTTTTCTCCTTACATCTGCGTATGATTTTTGATGACTTTAGGTGGTTTTCAACCTTTCCCGAATTAACTTAACCTTCTCCATGGCCTCGAACACCGTATCCGGTCCAGTCGCGGTAGCTTCACCAACTTCAAACTAACCAACGGGTGCTCTACACCTTCTACCATACAAATCTTCAAACGGGGCCATTCCAATAGTAGCATGAAAACTGTTATTGTATGCAAACTCAATTAATGCTAAGTGCTCATCCCAACTCAATTAATTCTAAAGTCTGAATGGTTCGCTTGGCCTGACAATCTATTTGCTGATGGAAAGCAGAACTTAAGCGAATTTGGGTACCGAGACCCTTTTGGAAAGATTTCCAAAACTGAGAGGTAAACTGAGTAGCTTTGTTTGAAATAATAGCCAAAGGGATTGAATGAAGTCTGACGAGTTCCTGAATATACATTCTAGTATAATCTTCAGCTATATACGATGAATTCACAGGCAAGAAATGAGTTGATTTTGTCAGCCAATCTATGACAGCCCATATCGAATTATGATGGCGATGAGAAGGAGGCAAACCAACTATCAAGTCCATATTTACTTCTTCCTACTTCCAAGTAGGAATGCTAAACTCTTGTATCACGCAACTGGGCCTTTGATGCTCTATTTCAACCTAATGACACGTGGAACACTTCGTCACAAATTCTTCTATGTTCCTCTTCATACCGTTCCACCAATAGATTTCTCGCAAATCATGGTACATCTTAGTAGCACCTGGATAGATGGAGTATCGCGTACCATGCACTTCTGCCATAATCCTCTGCTTCAAGTTATCAACATCAGGAACACATAATCTTTTTTGGAGTCTCAAAATGCCATTTCCCCCCTTAGGGGAAAACCTCCACCTTTTGGTCTTTAACTGACTCGTTTAACCTGACCAAGGTAGGATCCCTGTCTTGCTTCTCCTTCTCTTCCAAAACTAAAGAGGATTCGGAACTGCTTTGCACTCCTATACTACCCTCAGCATCACCAAACAACCTAACCCCCAATCTAGCCAAACGATGTACCTCACTGGCCAACTCCTTCTTACCAATCTCCACATGTGCTATGCTACCTAAGGACTTCCGACTAAGGGCATCTGCTATTATATTGGCCTTGCTCGGATGATATAACATGCTCATATCATAATATTTCAATAGTTCTAACCATCGTCTCTACCTAAGATTCAACTCCTTTTGGGTGAATACATACTGCAAGCTCTTATGGTCCATGAAGATGTCAACATGGACACCATACGAATAATGTCTCTAGATTTTCAAAGCAAAAACAAAGGCAGCTAATTCAAGGTCATTGGTAGGATAATTCTTCTTATGATGCTTTAGCTGCCTGGAAGCATAAGCTATAACCTTGCCCTTTTGAATCAATACACAACCCAAACTGATTCTGGAAGCATTGCAATACACCATAAAACCATCAGCACCGTCAGGCAAAGTCAACACATGGGCTGAAGTAAGTCGAGTGTTCAACTCCTGAAAACTATTCTCACAAGATTCGAACCATAGAACCTCACTTTTTTTTTGTCAAACGGGTCATAGGAGACGCAATAGATGAAAACCCTTCAACAAAACGACGATAATAACCAGCTAGACCCAAGAAACTTCGAATATCAGAAGGAGAAATAGGTCTAGGCCAACTCTTTACAGCCTCTATCTTTTGATGATCAACTCTAACACCTTCGAAAAAAACATGACCTAAGAAGGCTGCAGATTTCAGCCTGAACTCACACTTACTGAACTTAGCATACAACTGATGAGTTTGACAAGTTTCTAACATGATTCAGAGATGATCCGCATGATCACCCTCACTTTGTGTGTAAATAAGAATATCATCAACAAACACTATTAAAAATAAATCCAGATATGGCCGAAATACACGGTTCATAAGATCCATGAAATCCGCTGGAACATTAGTTAACCCGAAAGACATCACTAGAAATTCAAAATGACTGTAACGAGTTCGAAAGGCTGTCTTGGGGATATCACATTCCCTAACCTTAAGTTAGTGATAACCAGATCTGAGGTCTATCTTCGAAAAGTAGCTCGCAGCTTGCAATTGATCAAATAATTAATCAATTCAAAGAAGCGAATATTTATTCTTGATAGTAACCCTATAAAGCAGCTGGTAATCAATATACATCCGCAAGGAACCATCTTTCTTATGCACAAATAGGATAGGTGCACCCCACGGGGACACACTAGGTCTAATAAAGTTTTTGTCTAAAAGATCTTTCAATTTCTCCTTCAACTCTTTAAGTTTTGCAGGAGCCATGCGATACGGAGGAATGAAAATAGGATGAGTATCGGGAAAAAGGTCAATCCCGAACTCTATCTCTCTATCAAGAGGCACTCCAGGGAAATATTCCGGAAAGATATCAAGGGACTCATTAATAACATTAATTGACTGAATGGTCGGGGTTTCAGACTTATAGTCTTTAACCTAAACAAAATGGTGGATGAAACCCTTGGAAATCAACTTCCTAACTTTGAGATAGGATATGAAACGACCCTTAGGAATCACAGAACTCCCGGACCATTTGAGGATAGGTTCATCAGGAAACTAAAACTTTACCACACGGGCACGACAATCAATAGACACATAGCATGAATGAAGCCAATCCATACCCAAAATGATATCAAAGTCAACCATATCTAGCTCAATCAAGTCAGCATACATAACCCGGTGAAAGACAGTAATGAGACATTTGTTATGCACCCGCTTAGCAATGACAGACTTTCCTACCGGAGTAGAAACCAAAATAGGCTCAGAAATTAGTTCAGGATCCGTTTCAAAATTTACAGCAACCAGAGGTGTCGCATAGGAAAAACTTGAATCAAGCTCCATCAACACATAGACATCAAAATAGAAAACATGGAGCATACCACTGACAACATTGGGAGAGTCCTCCTACTCCTAACGAGGTGATATTGCATAGAAATGATTCTGGTGTTAACTGCCAGCAGTACTAGATGAAGCACCCTGAGAAGGAACTGGATGGGCTATGGGAGGCGGGGCACTGGTAGCCTGACTCTGGGGACGGGCATGACGACTCCGTTGTTTGGCATACGAGCAGTCTCTAAGTATGTGGCCCAACTTGCCACACCCAAAACAGCCCTGCTGCCCCATATAACACTCCCCAAAATGGTCTTTACCACACTTAGAGTACGAAGGAGGATGATGCCGGTTGCTTACACTATCCATAGACCTAGAAGGTACCGACCTATTCCATAGCTCCTGCCTGCCCAGATATATGGTAGCACTAGCTGAGGAAGGCGCAGGTATAAATAGACATCTCTTAAACTGAGGGAGACTTCCTTCGAAGAATCTAGTCTGACCAGACCCCTATTGCTCTAATCTGACTCTCTTAATCCCTCTTAATTTTTCTCTTTCCTTTATATTGTCTGACTCGATATGTTAGGAATGAACCATTAACCTAGGAAGATCAATCACCCTGTTGATTATAGTAGATCTACATTCTTTCACCATATAACTTGACAACGCAGTTAGAAACTTTCTCACACTGGTCCTCGAGTCAGCCATCATATTGGGAGAGTACTTTGATAGCTAATTAAACTTAAGATAATACTCCTTAACCAACATAGAGCCTTGTCTCAAATTCATAAACTCCTCTATCTTAACTTTCCGTAACTCAAGAGGAAAGAATCTATCCAAAAAAGCATCTTAGAATAAATGCCAAGTCACCGGAGTGGTATCTTCCTCTCTACCCTTATTCCACATCTGCACCCAATCATAGGCAACATCCTTCAACCGATAAGAAGCCAGCTCCACACTTTCTTCCTCGGTCACGTGTATAATCTGTCTAATTTTCTTTATTTCTTTAACATACATCTGCGGGTCCTCACTTGCTCTCAACCCATGAAACTCTGACGGATTCATCCGTATAAATTCACGAATTTGTGCTGTTGTCGAATGATTTTTCTGTGGAGGTCAAGTGTTGCACTGAGTATTGGCGGTAACTACCTAGGATAGCATCTGAAAAACTACTTGAAATTCAGCATGGGATACCGATTCATGTAATGGATCAACGGGTTGAGGTTGGTTGTTGTTTCCGCAATCTCGATGTGGAGGCATTTTCTGTCATAATAAAGCATAAATTAACAGTAAAAGGAAATAGTTGTAAGCATTTTAGACTCTTCTAGGAAGAAAGAAATGACTTTTCCTAGAACGCCCCATAGCCTCTTGATCATAGGTGTGGCACACTACACACTGATGCTTAAGACTCTACGTAATACGGCTTGTCAGACTCCCTAGGACTTTTCAGAATATTAGGCTTTGATACCAAGTTTTTAACACCCCAAAATATCACCCCGATATGCCACACGGTGCCCAAGGCTACACGTAGCCTCTAGCTAACCCTTTAAGCCAAAACACTACCCTTGGGTTCCAAAACAACAACATACATGCTACGCTAAGGATAAATATATAAGTACATATCATATCACATCGCACATGGCATGAAATATCGTTAGACTATACATATATGGAATGTCTATACACAAACCAACACAATAATACACTAGTATGACATAGCCTCTATACAGCAAAATCAACGATCCATTGGGACAAATCCCCAACTGACTAAACAGACCAGAGGGATCACAAAACAACAACACCAAAACTAGCAACTTGGTCCTCGAACTATGAGGACTCACCACTGAAGGAACATAGATATGACACTCGAATACCACTATCGCGGCTGCGGCTGAGTACCTGAACCTACATCATGGTAAGAATGTAGCCCATAGAGAAATATGTGGGTCACCACAAGATACGTACTGAGTATGTAGGGGCGCATGCAAAATATAAATAATATCATAAATTTCACAAAAATGTACATATAGACCATAATGACACACCGGGATTCAGTGACATTGAATCATGCAACTCATAACATCTTAGCTAGGAAATGTAGGAGAGAAACCTCATAAATCATTATAGATCATCATAGGCAACTTTACTTACCACATAACAACTCAGAGTGACTTGGTATTTAAGTAAACATGACTCTTATGGATAAGGGACTTTCCTGTAACCGACAACCCCACATGAGCTATGTGAAATACCAATATTTGAAACCCCCATTGGTGGGAGCATCATACTCTTTGTCAGGGAGTACGACCTTAAAACTGCAATAATCACAATCGGGCTCTCTCGCCAATAATATCATCATCAAACAACCCTACGGTGGCACATAGGTTTGGGGAAATACCAAATTTCTCTCTCGGTACTAAGTACTACTTCCCAACAAGCTCAAAATGCATTAGGAAATCCACCACAACATCAAAAGGGTCTATCATAAAGACCAAATCAAATCTCTTCTCATTTATCAAATCATATCAATTTGTGGATTCCTAACTCAACACATTTTAGCGTAAAACATTTTAATCTTCCTCAACATCAACAAGTTATCAATGCATTGAACCAAAACCAACTCGATATTTGGACAAGGATATGAAGACTTAATACATAATAGTTTCAACAATTTAACTCATCAAAACCATCCGAAAAATACCAAGACTCATTTCAACTTCAATATCAACATTCTCAATTTGCCATCCAACTCTCATTTAAAGGTACTTGAGATATCAATCCATAGTAGGGATATAGAATTTCCAATATCAATTATGAATTCATAATAAGGAAATAGTGGAATAATAGTATAAATCAAGGCTTAACAAATTAAATCATCATACTCTCATAATCAAATACTTTTTGGACATAATTTTATCTCAACATCATACACATATCGGATGACATAATCCCATAGCTCATGGACAATAATATAAGATATAAAACCATATTTCCAATTCATGGTAAAATATGTAAAATCTCATGTCGATATAATTCAACAAAAATACCGGGCACAAGATCGAAAGGATAGTCTTGTTCAAAGCCCCACATACCTAAAAATAGAAGATGAATATGAACTTCCGACTCTGGAACTTTATTCACAAAAATAAAGGGTGCTTCTCGAATCCCTAAACATGATCAACTCAAATCCCAAATCAATTTGAAATTTCTACGGTTCAATCAAGAGACATAGAAGGATGAAATTTGGAGTTGTAGGGTTGGGGTTTGAGCCTTAGGAAATTTTGGAGAAAAATGAGCTATTGAATGCTCTTAATGTACTCAAAATCCATGGTTTACCTTGATAGATTGTAGTGGGAATGACCAAAATACCCCTAAAAATGAAATAATGTCAAATCTGTCCTTTGGTGGACTGTTTTGATAGGCTGAAGTAGATCGACCATAACTTTTTGCTTCGATGACCAAATTGGATAAATCCAATTTCATTAGAAAGAGGACTTCCATAGCTTTCTGTTGATATATAGTAGCTCACCCAGATCATTAGGTACAAGGAGTTATGATCATTTGAAGTTGACCCTAAAATTCTCCTAGCGTCAATATTTTTTTCCTCCACATTTACTGTTCACCACTATTCACGGTTAGATCGGAATGATCATAACTCATCGCTCGAGTGTCCGTTTTGGATGATTCACAAAGCGTTGGAAATCTTATTCGATGCTCTACACGATGAAGGGTTGCATATCCATAAATTCCACACAGAAAAATTATTAATCATGACAAAGAACAGAATTCAATATATTTTCAGAAGAGATCTTAACGAAAAATTTTTCCAGGGCATCACATCATGTCTCCCTTGGAAACATGCGTCCTCGAATGTTGATAGGTAGGTCAAAAACACTATAAAAATGAGTATATAGAGAAAAATCATCTTGCCCAAGCATATACTCCATTCTAGATTTTTTTGGGTATCGTTGAAAACACACAAGCCAAGATAAACATAGAAATAAGAATTAAATCAAAAGAGAACGATACCTTTGACATTCTCAGAATTCGTAGGAAAGTGGTGGGAATATTTGGCGCGCATATCCGCTACGTCTTCCCAAGTATCAATCTTCACAGATCAATTTCAAGCACTTTAACCAAACAAACTTCCTTGTTTCTTAGCCTACGAACTTGAAAGTCAAGAATCTCAACCGAAATCTCTTCATATGAAAGACTATCTTGAATACCCGAGCTTTCGGAAGGATCAATCACAACAGAATCACCAATAGACTTCTTAAGCATAGAAACATGGAAAACCAGATGGACGTTAGATAACTCCGCGGGTAATTCAACCTTATACGCTACCTGCCCAATGCGATCCACAATCTTATAGTGACCAATGTAATGGGGACTTAGTTTCCCTTTCTTCCCAAATATCTTCACCCCTTTCATGGATGAAACTTTCAAGTACACTAAATCACCAACATCAAATTCAAGGTCTTTTCTCCTTACATCTGCGTATGATTTTTGTCGACTTTGGGTGATTTTCAACCTTTCTCAAATTAACTTAACGTTCTCCATTGCCTTGAACATCGTATCCGATCAAGTCACGGAAGCCTCACCAACTTTAAACTAACCAACGGGTGATCTACAACTTCTACCATACAAATCTTCAAACGGGGCCATTCCAATAGTAGCATGAAAACTGTTATTGTATGCAAACTCAATTAATGCTAAGTGCTCATCCCAACTACCTTTAAAATCAAGCACACAAGCCCTCAACATATCTTCTAAAGTCTGAATGGTTCGCTTGGCCTGACAAACTATTTGCTGATGGAAAGCAGAACTTAAATGAATTTGGGTACCGAGACCCTTTACTGAGAGGTAAACAGAGTACCTTTGTTTGAAATAATAGCCAAAGGGATTCAATAATGTCTGACAAGTTCTCGAATATACATTCTAGCATAATCTTCAGCTATATACGATGAATGCACAGCCAAGAAATGAGCTGATTTTGTCAGCCGATCTACGATAACCTATATAGAATTATGATGGCGATGAGAAGGAGGTAAACCAAATATCAAGTCCATATTCACTTCTTCCCACTTCCAAGTAGGAATTCTAAACTCTTGCATCACACCACCAGACCTTTGATGCTCTATTTTAACCTGTTGACACGTGCAACACTTCGTCACAAATTTTTCTATGTTCCTCTTCATACCATTCCACCAATAGATTTCCCGCAAATCATGGTACATCTTAGTAGCACCTGGATAGATGGAGTATCGCGTACCATGCACTTCTCCCATAATCCTCTGCTTTATGTTATCAACGTCAGGAATACATAATCTTTTTTGGAGTCTCAAAATGCCATCTCCCCCCTTAGGAGAAAGCCTCCACCTTTTGGTCTTTAACTAACTCTTTTAACCTGACCAAGGCAGGATCCCTGTCATGCTTCTCCTTCACTTCCAAAACTAAAGAGGATTCGGAACCACTTTACACTCCTATACTACCCTCAGCATCAAAAAACAACCTAACCCCTAATCTATCCAAACGATGTACCTCACGGGCCAACTCCTTCTTACCAATCTCCACATGTGCTATGCTACCTATGGACTTCTGACTAAGGGCATCTGCTACTATATTGGCCTTGCTCGGATGATATAGCATGCTCATATCCTAATCTTTCAACAGTTCTAACCATCGTCTCTGCCTATGATTCAACTCCTTTTGGGTGAATACATACTACAAGCTCTTATGGTCCGTGAAGACGTTGACATGGACACCATACGAATAATGTCTCTAGATTTTCAAAGAAAAAACAATGGTAGCTAATTCAAGGTCATTGGTAGGATAATTCTTCTTATGAGGCTTTAGCTGTCTGGAAGCATAAGCTATAACCTTGCCCTTTTGCATCAATACGCAACCCAAACTGACTCTAGAAGCATTGCAATACACCATAAACCAACTCTGGTTTACACTCCAAATACACTTTTTTATAAGACTATAATAGGTAGTAAACCACAGGATCAATTGTCCACCATTACCTTTTCCCTCTATAACCCTCTTTCAAAGATGTTATAGGTCACCTCAAGTTCACCTTTATCTCTCTTTCAAGGATGATGAAGGATTTTTAGAGTATGAAGTTTTCACCCATCAAACCCATTTGGAGATTAGGGGATTTCATCCATCAAATTCAAACTAATGAACCGAAACAATGGTGGAATGCATACTTAACAACTATAAATTATGCCACACATCAATATCCATATACAATTACACTTTAGTTCAACATAATCCCAAGACTAAATTACTTAGCTACTCATGAAGAATGTAAAGAGATGTATACCATAAGGATTATCCAAAACATACATTCTTCACACAATTACTAAGAAATTAAGCCTCCAAGAGTAGTTACATACTTGCCCAATTAGGGTTTCTTGATTTCAAATCAAAAATATCTTTGAGATAAGGAACACCGCAAGGAAGAAAGGATTTTTTCTGATATATTATTTGGGATTCATCTATAAAATTTTACAAAACTGCCCTTGGTCACATTCCTGCTGAACCGCAATCGCAGGTATACGACTACCGTTGTGTTCTGCGATTACATTATGATAACAATATTGATTGACCATGACTGCGGCTTGTCTCCCACGATCACGATAACTAATCCTGGTGACTTCTCCAGGTCTTTAAGTGCACTTCTTTCCTTTAATTTTATCTCTTTTAAGCTCCAATCCACATCTCTTCACCTTCTCAACTATATACGTGTAAAATATGGTTATTAGTGAATTTAAATCATAATGATATCTCGGTTTCTTATACCAAGCATAGTAGTTTGCACAAATGTTTGGTGCAAATGAGTCATAAAATCACCACTCATCAACACCCCTAACTTAAAACTTTACTTGTCCTCAAGCAACACCACATTTCTCCGTTAGACAATTTCACATGTATGCCCTTTTTATACCACCCAATGATCATGATGAGTTAAACTTGATGGCTACCACAAAAAGCTCTTTGCACATCAATAACACCCTACAATAATTTGGAATATTTGAAAGATGTATTAGCCTTTGAGGAGAAACGATGTAAAGACCAATAACACTCTAGAAATGACTCACTTGTTGACTACACCCAGGTTACACCCCTTATTATCTCATTGGGTAGACGTTGAAAAAATCACCCACCTCAACTTATTCATATGTCTCCTTACAAGAAAAAAGATTTCACACACCTTGTTACTAATCATACAACAAGAAATATTAAGTACAAACACTATCTCTCTCTCAAGAAATTCTCCATGCTAACAAGTACCATACCATAGGCTTGCCCCTATAATTGAATCGCCACTATAATGACAAGACTCGGTTGGGAATCACAAAGTACTTTTTGAGTTTGTAATATAGATTTAGGGCAGGGTAGGATATCAACTTATGACAATAGGGCTAAACCCTCATTCAACTTCTACATCATACTTTTTTCACCATTTTTTCTATTGGGCCACTTTTTTTTCTTTTACTTTTTAGCCTATTTTGCCTTTTCTTTGTTTTCCCACTTTTCTCTTTTTCTCTCTTCTTCTTATCGTTTTGTTCATAAATAATGCCTTTCATCCCTTTGCGGGATCTTTTATTTGTTCAAATCAAAATGCATTATTTACTTGAGAACATAGGCACTTTTTATGAATTTGGGGGCCAACTATATTTCCTTTAATTTCCACCACCCCAAATTTAGGCTTTTCACCTCAACTTATGTCCTTAAGTTCAAGGATGATAGGGTTCAAAAGAGGACAAATATCAAGGTCACGGCTTGTAATGCATTTGCTAAAGAAAAGTCCAAAGGCTTAAAAAGGGTGACTAGGGGTAACTCTTAAGTATTAGTAGGCTTTTTAGGCTAGAGTGGGCTTCCAATGTCATAAAATAGCCAATGATAATTTAACCAACCTAGCACAATCAAAAGTAGCTTTGAAAGACTAATGGGACAAGTTTTAGATTGTACAAGTACACATGAGATGTAGACAATTATGCTCACACACATGGCATGCAAATCTCGTCGAGGGGGTTCAATTTTTTATCCCGCTTGAGACAAAGATGGAGTATTCACTACTATCCCAAATTTAATTTTTGAAGTCATATAAAGAGAAAAAGTTGTCACATGGTTTCTCATGTCCATGACATTGAAATTTCCAAATACTTTGGACAGAGGGGGTTGTTTGTTTTACATCCACACCATGCATAATTTGGTAATCACTACAACAACCTAAGTTTATGTATCACATTAAGGATCTAATAAAGGCAGACCACCAATATGTCTTCTTAGACTTCACCAATGGGTATGAGTGCAATCCCTAAATCATCAATGCCACAAGTACTCAAACTTCTCTTGCATTGACTATGCTGCCACGGGTATATAAAATTCCTCTGTATCTATGGTTAAAAACCAATAATGATGTTTTCCCCTTAGGAATGTCATCACTCAGTTTATCATAGGGTAAAGCTCACCAATTAACACTAAACTAAAGCAGCAACTAAGTAAAAAGTAACTAATCTATGTAAATATGGACACCTTCAGAGTGCCCAAATATTACAACCCAAATAAAACTAAGAATCATCCAAAAGAGAAGAAAAGTATGAAGAAATATCAATAATACAGGCCCAAATAAAATGAATAAGGATAGACCCCAAACTGACTGGATAGCAGTATCCCCACTTCATAAATAACCAAGGATAAATGAGTTAAGGATGCTCCCTGAAACCACATCAAGGGCTGCATTACCTCTCAAATTTTGCAAAATGGACATTCTCCTAAAGATAAGTCCACTCACTTGGACCTTTATCATCACTCTCCACCCAAGAGGAAAGGGTCTTCTTAGGGTTTTAGGACCTTCCATAGACCCTTCACCCCAATCTATATCTTGATAAAGAACTCATCCTGCTTCTTCTCTCTTGTAACTATTTTTAAATATTCAATATAGAGGTCTCACTGTGACTCTACCAAAGAGGATTAGGCTTTCTCAAGCTTAGAAATGGTAGTATCTTTCCTCTTTTTGTCCTTCCTATACTTCTTATAATCGGCATATGATACAACTAAATGATGGGTGGTGGAAGGCTATCCTGGTCCTTGGGGAAAACTAGACATAAGCTCTTTGATGATTGCAATATTTACTCCAATCTTCTCAAAAGATCCCGTGTTGTAAAACCTATGAGACTCGGGTTCACGGTATACCGGTTTTTCTATGTTGATCTTTTTTTTTTCTTGCTTTTGCCAGGTGTGCCCTCTCATCAAATCATTAAGGGGTAGATGGTGTACAAGGATGCACCCATGTATTACTCGCATACTCTTCCACCCCGTCTTTCATACAAAGCTTAGTTATCAAAGAGGGGGAAGAAAATATGTGTACCACCTTGGTTCTTGAAATAATGAATTTCATTGACTATGAGTTAACTAACATCAAGTGGCATGTCGTATATAATATAAACAATCATTCGAGCATGCAGTTATGGGATTGTTGTCATATGGGTGCTAGGATAAACTAAGATACAAATGATATGCAACCATAAGTGAGCCTCGAAAGTGAATTCATTTATTGAGTTGTTGTTTTGAATCTTAGTCCAAGAGACTTCCTTACTTTGACATAGCCGTTGCGCCAACCAACTACCTAGTTTATACTCCTTTGCTTTGAATTCACCCATGTCTGCATGTTTGAGCCCATAAAAATCATTGATTTGCTTTGCCCCAACTTAACCGGTTTGCCCCAAATTATGACAGTCACATTGAATGGGTCCAAAAAAGACACTTCACTAATATAGGCATAAAATTTGCAAACCCGTTGTTCTTTTACAATGCATGGATCTGGGGCAAAACACTTCCACCCTATGGCTTTAATTTTGTCATGAAATTTTGGTAGTTTCTTCAGTATATTCTACAAGAAAATTCCTTTTTTTGGAAGTAGATTTGTCCTTGGAAGATCACTATAGTAGTGAGTGTGGTACTCGGGTTCCATGTATCAAATGTGATCATACTTGTCTATGTGGTTGTCCTGATAGCACTTGGCATACATTATATCAATCATGACATTTTAGCATACAAATTGTACCACATTCCTCATTAATTCTCATTGGAACGGGTGCTCGATGGTGCTAGGTTAATAATTGGCAGTGTAATATTTTTGGCATAGTAGGAATTTGGCCTCGGATATTGCAATCGCGGCCTATAACCATGTTTGCATTGCCACGATCACTTCCATCTGATAGTGGTTGCCATATTTGAGGTTGGTCTCATACCAGCTTCTCCTGTTTAGATCTCTTCCAAGTTGGAATACTTGCATGCTCTATAATATGGATGTATAGGAAAAAATAATTTTATGATGAAAGTAAGTGTTTGAGAGAGCCCTTTAAAATGTAGTTACCCCTATTGAAAGTTCATTTGGGCTAGTGTCAAACACTTAGTGTCCATATATTGTTTGTCTATATTTCTCACACATTATTGGGTTTTTAAGATGTCTCACTTTTGTGCATACCTTATCAAAGAAGCAAACATCACCCCACACCAAGTATGACAACATGGAAGTCATAATAATAAATCTTTAGGCCCTCTCTTAATCATACATTCTAAGGCCTATTTTTTATGAATAAAAACATAAATTCATAACACTTATCAGAGTTGTGATGAAAGAGGGGTACAAGGATGTTGTTTGAGAGCTCACAACTTGGCTTAAAATTAGACTAAAATAGAGATTATAATTTTTAAAGGGAGTGTAAGGGAAATGGAGGAAATGATCGGTTAAATGACTAAAGACACCACGATCACAGTCAGGTGGCCGTGATCAGGACACCTGCATCACCATGATCACGATTGGGGACCATAATTACGGTAATTGAGAGTAGTTCTGCTTCCCTATTTTCCCCTGCCAACTATTTACTCAATTTTCATGAATTTTCCCCTATTCAGTTTTCAATGCAGAATGTCACACTTTCCCCTTTTTTTGCTCATCCAATGCACACCACAGTGCCATAAATGTATGGGTTATTCATGTGCAAAATATAACATGTATCCTACAAAAACATAACAAAACTAATACAATCCAATCTCGTGGTATTTGTGGGTTGCCTCCCACCTAGCGCCTTAGTTATGGTCATGGAACGATATCTTCCCTCCTTCATTCTCAAGATAGGTCTTCAAACCATTCCTCATTCACCTTCTCATTTTCAACACCATGGATATTACTTGAAGCTCCATAGTTTGTTTCTTTAACTTGCAAATGTTGAAAGAGACTTCATCCTCTTGCACCCTAAATTTTATCTCCTCTATCTCTATATCTACAATGGCTCTATCGATAGCCAAGAAAGGATGACCAAGGATGATGGTGCCTCTTGGTCTATTTCATAATCCAATACCATGAAATCTGTTTAGAATATGAACTTTTCCACTTTCATAAGGACATCAAACAAGATTCCCATCGGCTTTTTGATAGACCTGTCAGCCATGAGAAGTCGCATAGAGGTAGGTGTAGGGGTATCTAAATCGAGCATCTTATAGATAAGAAAAGGCATTAAGTTGATGCTCTCACCAAGGTAAGATATATTTTTTTCTAAACTCATGTGTCCAAATTGTATAGGAATGGTTAATGCTCTGGGGTCATCTTTATTTTCTACAACCATACTATCCATGATAAAACTACACCCATGAGTGACCTCGATGGTCTCACCTTTAATATGTTTCTTTTTAGACACCAATGTTTTCATCAACTTAGCATATCCCAGAATCTCTTGGATTGCCTCAAGCCACGAGATATATATCTATAGGTTTCTAAGTTTTGCCATGAACTTCCTTAATTTTTCGCCTTTCTCTTTTTTATACAATCGTTGAGGAAATGGGGGATGAACTTGGATGGTGTGACTTACTTCACTTTGTGTCTATTTAATCTCAACCACTTCTTTGTCAGTTTCATCTGTTTCCTTCTCATCGTTTCCTTCATAACTTTGAGGTAACATCTTTTTTACCTTTATTTTTGGAATTTTCTCAATCAAGTAACCTTTGAAGGATTCATCAAGTGTCTTTCCAGTCTCTGTGACAATTTCTAGAACTTAAGCATTATTTTTTGGATTAAAAATCATGTCATTAGGGAGTCCACCTCTAGTTCTAGCATTTAATTATGCTGACATTCACCCGACTTGGGTCTCCAATTGCTTAATAGAAGCAGAGGGAGACACCACAGTTTGGGAAAGTTGAGAAAAGTCATCTTTCGACTCATGAACCATTTTGTCTGTACCTTCCATTCTATTCAATATTCTTACTAACACATCCTCGGTCTTGAATTTCTTGGGGTCAATTACACTTGACTCCTTGGCCTTAGCTCAGTCACAAGGGTTAATATAATGGTCAAAATTGCATTCCTGATCTCTCTAATCTCAATCCCTCTCATGTCCATCCAACCGTAGTTACCACCTTGCCTTTGATAGGCGGGGTGGAAACCCCCCAAATAGTTAGCCAAATACTGAATTTTCTTATCCAACTTCTTTGCTTCTTAATCATCTTCATAAGATTTTTAAGCTACGACATTTTCTGCTTTCGCGGGTTCACCCATAATATGCTTTCTCAAGAGTTCAAGTTGGGTCATCTTTTTCTCCATGTTCTCCTATTTTCTTCATATCACTTTCTTTGTTCATAATAGACCGTGAAAGTAGTAGAAGGAATCTAAAGAGCTTCTATTTCTCGGTGCCAATCCCGATTTTGCATTGACACTTATTCAATCAATAGAAAGGCTTTGTGGTGGTGCAACTTCACTAGGCAACCACCCGCTGCATTATCTACCACTATTTTATTTAATAGAACAAGGTGATAGTAGAAAATCTCTAGAAGCATTTTCTCTGGGACTTTATTATTTGGGAATTGAGCTTGCTTACCATTAAAACTCTCCTAAGCTTCAAACAACGTCTCTCCATTCATTTATCAAAAATTCACAATCTCATCCTGCTTTTGAAGCATTTTTGATAGCGGGAAATATTTATCAAGAAACACCATAGTAAGATCATCCCAAGAGGTAATTTAGACAGGTTGAAGTGAGCGGAGCCATAAAATTATCTCGCCCGTTAGTGAGAATGGGAAAAGGCAAAGCCAGATGGATTCTTGAGTTATGTGTGCTATATTGAATGATGCACACACTTCCATGAAATTCTTCAAATGGTCATTTGGTTCCTCAAAGGAACGACCCCTGTACATTCCTTTCATTTGCAATATGTGAAGCATGACACTAGTCATATGGAAGACTTTATTCCTATTAGTGGGTGGGATACGGATTACATTTGTTGGTCCTACTTCATTTAGTGGGCCCTTATCTTCTAGAGGTCCATTCATAGGGCCCATATTGCTTGCGCTATCACCCATTGTTCCGTTAATACTTTGATTGTCTACAAAATATCAAAAATAACAAATAAAGTAAATTACAACACCCGTGTATTCCAAAGTAAGAATCATACCGTACAAGTGAAATCTATATTCCACTCCCCAGAAATAATGCCATTTTTATAATACTCAACTAACTCCCATGATTGAGGGGTGAGGCGATCATTATCAATAACCCAACTAGAGTTGGGGTCCTATCCAAAAGGATCAAAGTATAAATTTCAAGCCTTATGAGTGATCTAATTACTAGAAGGTTACCCAGGAATAATGATAAACAACACATGTAAAATAAAATGGGAGGATTGGTTTGTAATGATTTTCGACTACCAATACAGGAATATAATACTTTCAATTAAAAATAAAGAATAGAGAGGATCTTGGGATTATGTATACCTAAAGGTAAAGCATATGGGTTGATGATGGTTTGATATGAATCTTAGTTGTTGACCAAAGGATATGCTAGGTAAAAACTCATTGTAGTCCATCTTTCAATAACACTATAATGATTTCACCCATTGGCTCTTTTGAGACCCTAACAAGTGTGTGATTTGTAATCACCCAAAACCTCAATCAAGCATCCCTATTTATAGGATGATTCTCTTGACATGATTTACACTCTAAATACACTTATTTATAAGATTGTAAAAGTTAGTAAACCATAGGCTCAATTGTCCACCATTACCTTGTCCCCCTATAACCATCTTTCAAGGATGCTATATGTTACCTCAAGTTCACCTTCATCCCTTTTTCAAGGATGATGAAGGTTTTTTAGAGGTTAGGTTTTTTATCCATCTAGACCATTTAGAGATTTGTAGTTTTCTCCCATCAAATTCCTACTCATTAACCCAAGCAATGGTGGAATCCATACTCAACAACTAAAAATCATGCCAACACATCAACACCCACACACAATTACATGTTAGTTCAACATAATATCAAGACTAAATTATTTAGCTACTTATGATGAAAGTAAAGAGACATACACCATAAGGATAATCCAAAACATTCATCCTTTATAAAATAAATAAGAAATTAATCCTCCAAGAGTAGTTACACACTTTCCCTATTAGGGTTTCTCACTTTAAATTAAAAAAATATCTATGAGGAAAGAATAACCAAATATGAAAGGATTTTTTCCTTTATATGATTTGGGATTCATCAATACAATTTTGCAAAACTACCCTGGGTCACATTCTCACTAAACTATGATCGTGTTGGTTTGACCGTTATTGCAATAATGCGACCATGGTTGTGCTCTATAATCACATTATGCTGACAAACTTGACTGATTGTGACCACATACTATGTCCTGCTATTGCGGTAACCGAGGCTTGTGACTTCTCCAAGTCTTTAAGTGTACTTCTTTGTTTCCATTTGATCCCTTTTTAGCTCCAATCCACATCCTTCCACCTTCTCAACTATATACCTGCAAAATATGGTGATTAGTGCATTTAAATCATGATGATGCCACCTTTTCTGATACAAAGCATGTTAGTGTGTAGAAATATTTGGTGCAAATGAGTGGTAAAATCACCACACATCAGTACAAGCGATATGTTAGGGTACGGATGGTAAGGTCCAGTCGTATACTGACCAGTGTTAGTTAGTGAGATGGATTTTGGTTACTAGAATTGATACAAATTATGGGTATGATAACTCTCAACTTACACATCAATTTAAGTGCAAGGCAGTCGTCATCAATATATTTACCCAACTTTGGAGTCGGGGTCAAATTCACGAGAAACAATATCATTGCCAATCAAGTTAATTCTAAATAATGGATACTTGTTAAATTCAAACCAATATTACACAAAGATAAAAATAGGGGAGATAAGTATCAATGCTAATTTTCCTTTTTGGGTTTTAATAGTATAAATTTTAATAGTATTGGGTTTTGGGTTTAGAATTTTATCAATTCAAAATGAATTTTGGGATTATGTATTACTAAGGGAAGTGACACATAGTTACTAATTGCTAACTTCATTCTTAGTATGTCAAATTTGGGTAGGCTCGGTTAAAGTTTTTGATGCTAGTATTTTAATAAAATATTTAACCATTGATTGTTTTGAATACCTAATGGGTGTAATCAATAATTGGTAACCAAACCTCAATTTAGGCATTCCTTTTTCAAGGATGATACTGATGGTATAGTTAACTTCATAACCACTTTTATGCCTAAGAGAGTGATAGATTAGTAAACAACACACATAATATTCTACCATTTCTTTGGTTTCCACATCCCTCTTTTAAGGATGATATGAATTCATAAAGTTCACCCAAAACCCTTCTATAGAAGATAGCCTGGATCTTTCTAGAGTTGAGAGTTTTCACCCATCAAACCCATATGGGTATGTGGGTCTTTTAGCCATAAATCCCAATGAAATTGGTTAAGTAATGATAAAACCCATCAATATGAACTACCAAATAGAAGATAAAGTTAACAAACCATACATACTTTAATCCCTATTCACACATAACCCCTAGAGGGAGATCTTGCAAAACATAGGATAAATAAGCAATGATATACCCATAACCTCTAGTGAAATAATTTATTGAAGACTAAGTGAGTGTTACTTCAAACTTTGAACTCCCACAAATCTCCAATGAAAGTGAGCTATTCCTCCACTTAGAAGTTACTCAAATGTATTCTCACCCAAAATTTGAAAAGTATTTTCTTCTCAAGAATAGAGGCTATAAACTCATAAAAAAAACCTAACTATTAGGGAATATGTAATATATTATTATTACTTGGGTTTGAGTCTTTTTTATCAAAATTGGGATAAGCTAAGTGTATTTCCAGTTTTGCTCTTAGGCTGTAATCTTCCGCGGAGCAGTAATCACACTATCTTGGCCGTGGCCACATCTACCATGACCACAGTCGGCTTATGAGAGCATGGTTTGTTGTCCATGCTTGACTGTTGTGATCCCGGTCATTAGACTTTGACCGTGGTAACTCAGGCCATTTTGCTTCAGGTCTTTAGCTGCACTATTTGATTTATTTTTATTATTTTAAACTATAATCCATATCTTTCTATCTAATTAATTCTATGCCTAAAAATTTTAGATATTAGTTTATTTAATCTCAATTATGTCTTATTTATTCATTATAAACAAGGTAATATGCACTAATACTAAGTTTGAATGAGTGGAAAAATTATCACTCCTCGGGGATGAGTCGTATTAGTTGTTACAGATTGTTTTGTTCCTTAACTTAATCATAGACTTTATTAAATGGTTTGGATCTGAGTACAAGTGGATCATCGTGAGCTGTAAGCCAGGGTATAAGTCAAACCATAGACTCGTATGGTGGACAATGTCTATATCTTTCTGGGTTTTTATTTTCCAATGAACGAACGAAGGGTATGGATCATACATTGTCAATTCAACTAAGTTGAATGAGTTGTATGATGGACCCTATTGTATTCAAGGGTTTAGGCCAGGATAAGAATGGAGGATACAAATGTTAATGAAGGGTACGACTTGTGTGATTCAGTCCTACCACCGTGACGGGATTTTGGTGCAACTTAAGTGGGGGTATTCTTGATATTTCCCCACTTATCATAATAAGGCCCCATGACTTCTAACCTACTTGGGAGGTTATTTACCCTATTATTCCATTCATTAACACTTAGAAACTTCTCTAAATAACTCCATAATTATCTCAAGAGCTTTTGGGGGAAGGAAGCTACGATTTTAACTAAAGGATCAATTTGGGGCTTGTCTTGGTGATTTCGTTCCGTCATCTTCTTGGTTTAAGGATTATTCTCTTCTTTCATTGTTAATTCTAACTGAATTCATGGTTTTATAAATATTTTCATGATTTTGGTTTTCAAATATGATTTGGAGGACTTGATACTAAATGGTTGGTTATGGTTTCTCATGGTTTTAATTATGATTTTATAATAATTAATAGGGGTTTTGGATAACTGGATTGTGTGGAAATTTTTTAACGGTGATTGAAATTGGTTTTGGTCATGTTATACCCCGAATGTGTTTGACAAAATACTTATAAAGATATGTTCTTTGCATTGTCTACTTTTAATGGAACACTTCCATGTTTAAAACTTTGTAAAGGAATTATGTATGGATTAAATAGCTTGTACAGGTAAATGATTAAATTTTTATGCTTTTGGGGTAAATAGAATCCCCCAAGTGTTTTAATATGTTAAATGGAAGGGCAATTGATAGTCCCCTTAAACCTATATATAGTTGGGTATGGATAATACTTTCAAGTAAGGATTGCTATGATGATATCAATATTAATGTCCTTTTTTAATAAATGCGTAATGTTTTGGGTATTTGGATATGGGTTTTAATGTGGCAATAATTGCGGGATATGTAGCAAAGTCAGGAAAGGTAGAGGTCTCGGGTAAAACAATATTGGATACTTATATTTGTTTATATGAGGTTGGTATTGGTGACCTTATACATTATGTCACACTATATTTAGGAGATATAATATTTATCCCAAGGTTTTCATCATTAGTCATCGTCTGCACATACTGGGCCCTTTCAAAAGAGAGAGTTGAACGCATATATCCCCTGGGTAATTTTGGATGGTAAAGCTACATAGCCTAGGTAAAGGTTTTAAAGATATTCTAAATTTGGTCCTTTTCACCTGCATTGTTATATATAGTTATGTATGGTTGTATGCATATGGATGGCTTTACTTTGTTTTATAAATATCATTATTTTATCCTTACCCTGAGATCATACTAGCGGTCACTTGCTAACTTTTTCTATTAGCGGCTGTATACTTATGCTATGTAGGACCCGACAATTCTACTCTTCCAATATAGCGATCGACTCAAGACCAATATTTGGACTGATGTGGTAAGCTTCTATCCTTTTGGAAATCTCTATTTCATGTTATGGATATTTCTAGACACTTTAATTAAATTTGCATATTAGTTTTGGCTATTTTTGGGGGTATGATCCAATCAGATTTCATTACTTTTTTGGTTAGCGGCTTTATGGTACTTCTATCGATTGAAGTGGGTGGGATCGGTATAGGTGTCGGCCTTAGCATTGGTATTGGTATTGAGGCTGGCATCATCAAACATAATTTCTCACTGTTCAATCATATTTCATTTAGAGATTAATTATATTATGTTTTGGAACATCCTTGGTTATGTCCTAGTTTATGACCTTTCTTTTGGTATTGTTTGATTATTGATATGGGATGGTTTGACTTAGTTTGGTCAGTAATGATTGTGATCTATTCCCAGAGTTTTTATGTGAGCTATTACACTATCTTATTAAATGCTCGAAATTCAGCCAACTTAAGGCAGGTGGGTGAAGGTTCGATTGGGTAACGAGGGTAGTCTATGATCTTGGTCAGACTTAGGATGCCCATTACTATAAGGCCCCTGGTAGGTTTATGTCAAGTTAGTATCTAAGCCTAGGTTCATGGTCAATTGGGCGTCCACGAGTCGTGTCGAGTATAGTCTTTTTTAGAGATGTATGGCACGCCACACTAAAAAGGAAAGGCTTTAAGACATTTAGGAATATTTCACTTTCTTGGTATTCTATTTTCAAATTGGAGTCTCGGTCTTTGAATCTTCTCTAATCCTTATTTTTTCGTCTTTCAGATCATACCTCATAGTCCTGGAACACAAGGAAATTCTTTTATCTTATCCGGGGGTGCATCCTACTTTTAAGTTTCATCTTTAATCTCACGGTCCTATTCCTAATATTTTAGGAGTTCTACCATTTGCTACTAGTCCTCCTCAAGGAAAGGTGACTATTGTAGAATTTTAATCTGTCTATTTATGTTATTGCTTAAATGGTCGTTGCTCAGGTTAAGCAGGGTATGACTGGTACTTTTTCTACTGAGGCCACAAAAGTTCGCTAATTTATGATGATGAGTCCTCCCACTTTTTCTAGTGTAAAGATGGAGAAGGATCTACAAGACTTCTTGGATGAAATGGAAAAATTATTTTAGGTGATACAGGCTACCACTATGAAGGGGGTAAATATTATAGCTTATCAACTCAAAGATGTTGTATACTAGTGGTATGAAAAATGGGACAGGGATAGGGGTAATATGGGATACTTTTTCTAAGGCCTTTCTAGATTCTTTTTTTCCCCAAGACTTGAGGGAAGCAACGATGGAGAAGTTTATCAACCTCAAGAAAGGAAGAATGTCAGTCAAGGAATATGCCTGGGAATGCTCCTGATTTAGTGGCTGACATGCTTGCAAGGATGAGGATGTCCACCTCTGGTTAAATCAAGATTTTATTTTGGAGAGCAAGCCTACCTTACTGATTAATGATATAAACATCTCTAGGTTAACTATTCATATACAATAGGTAGAGGATGAGAAGAGGAAATAGGCAGAGTTTAGAGATAGGTAAGGTAAGAGAAGCAAGTGTTCTGACCAGGGAAGTGCTCATTAGAAAGGTAGTCGAGATGGTGGCAAATGGCAAAACAAAAAGTAGGGCAGTTCTAGTTCCTATTTTTCTACTAGTGCTCCTTGCCAGTTGGACGACAAACGTCTTCATGGATTGATAATTTCCAAGCACAGGGTACCTTATCTCAGGTAAGTAAAGTTCAGCCTATTTCTTTATGTCTTCCTTTTCAGTTCTATGGTCTTTCTCATCAAGGTTATTAGAATAAGGGAATAGACAAATGTTTCAAGTATGGCCAGGCAGACCATCAGCTCAAGGATTGTCCAGTTAATACGGTTGCTCAGGGGCGAATAAGATTCTTATGGCTTCATCTTCTGCTTCTATGCCTGGTGGTGTTCCATTTACTTATGTTACTACTCTTGGTTCTAGTATTGGTCAGAATAGGTTGTATGCTTTTGTATCATGACAGGAATCTGAGGCATCACTTGATGTCATTACTTGTACATTATGGATTTTCTCTTGTGATGTATATTGTTTGCTTGATCTAGGGTCCACTCTCTCCTATGTGATTTCTTATGTGGTTGTATCTTTTGGTTTCAATCCAAAGTTATTTTGGATACTTTTTCTATTTCAACCAGTAGCTAACTCAGATATTGCTAAAAGAGTCTATAAGAGGTGTGTGGTATCTATTGGTGGAAAGTATTCTTTGGTGGATATATTTGAGTTAGATATGGTAGATTTTGATGTTATTCTAGGTATGGATTAACTACACTCTTGTTATGCATCCTTAGATTATCGAACCCATAAGGTTCTCTTTAGGTTCCCCAATGAACTGGTTATAGAGTGTGAGGGTGTTTCTTTACCTCTTAGGGGGAGGTTTATTTCTTTTATTAGATCTCAGAGGTTAATATGAAAAGGTTGTCCTTATCACATGGTCTGGGATACAGATTCTAACTCCAAAGGTCTTTCTTTCAAGTCAGTTCCAGTAGTTAATGAGTTTCCAAAGGTTTTTTTAGATGATCTTCATGGTGTTCCTCCTTATTGGTAAATAGATTTTAGTACTGATCTAAATCCATACACTCATCCATTTCTATTCCTTAATATAGAATAGCCTCAGCTGAGTTGAGGAAACTCAAGGAGCAACTTAAGGATCTTCTAGATAAGGGGTTTATTCATCCTAGGGTATCTTCTTGGGGTGCACCGGTGTTGTTTGTGTGCAAGAATGATGGTTCCTTTCAGATATGCATTGACTCTAGGATAAATTAAATGTTTAACTAGTTGCAAGTTACCTAGTTATTTTCTAAGATAGATCTTCAGTCTAGGTACCATTAGCTAATGATTAGGGAGGTGGATATCCCTAAGAAATCTTTTCATTCTTGGAATAGACATTTTGAATTTCTGGTAGTGTCATTTAGGTTGACTAATTCTTCGGGGGTGTTTATGGATTGATGAACAAGGTTTTTGTCAATATTTTGATCTCTTCATTATTATGTTCATTGATGATATTCTAGTTTATTCAAAGAGTGAGGTGGATCATGCTAATCACCTCTGTGTGGTGTTGCGACCTTAAGGGAACAATATTTGTATGCCAAGTTCTCCAAGTGTAAGTTTTTGTTAAACATTGTAACTTTCTTAGGTCATATTATTTCTAGTGACAAGATCATGGTGAATCCGTAGAAGATTATTGTGGTGAAGAGGTGGACTAGACCCACGACTCCATCCAAAATTTGGAGCATCTTATGTTTAGCCAAGTATTAGAGGTAGTTTGTGGAAAGATTTTCATGGATAGCTTCTCATTGACTAAGTTACCTCAAAAAATTGTCAAGTTTTCTTGGTCAAATGCTTATGAAGGAAGTTTTGAGAAGTTAAAAGATAAATTAACTTCGACTTCAGTTCTGACTTTGCCAGAATGCAATAATGGGTTCATGGTTTCTTGCGATGCATCTCGTATAAGTCTTAGTTGTGTGTTGATACAGCATGGGAAGATGATTGCCTATATTTCCATGCAGTTCAAAGTTCATGAGAGAAATTATCCTACTCATAATTTCGAGATGTTGGTTGTTGTGTTTGCTTTAAAAATATTGTAGAATTATTTTATAGTGTTCACGTGGATATCTTTTCTGATAATAAGAGTCTACAGTATGTGTTTACCCAAAAAGAGCTTAATATTTGGAAGAGGAGATAGTTTGAGCTTCTTAAGGATTATGATATAAGTCTTTTCTATCACCTAGGTAAGGCTAATATGGTTGTCGATGCTCTTAGTAGGTTATCCAGGGTCAGTTTGGCTTATATGGAGGAAAGACAGTGGGAATTAGTGAAAGATATTCACCACTTGGCTAAACTTAGATTTTGTTTCTTCGACTCCAAGGATAGTGTTGTGATGGTGCAAGAAGTGGTTCGCTTGGCTCTTTGTGTGGAGATTAAGGAGAAGCAAGTGCTACATCCTATCTTGATGAAAATCAACAGTGACATTAGTGGGAAAAAAGAAGTGGTAATGGTACTTTATAGTACAAAGGAAGGTTGTGTGTTTCTGATGTTGAAGGGTTGCAACCAAGAATTTTGCCTGAGGTGCATCAGTCGCACTATGTTGTTCATACGAGCTAGAATAAGATGTATCACAATCTAAAGTAGATCTTTTGGTAGACTGGCATGAAGAGGGATATGACTGATTTTATGGCCAAGTGCATGGTCTGTCAACATGTTACGGTTAAGAACATGAGGATAAGAAAGTTGTATCAAGAAATTAATTTGCCTGAATGGAAATGATTTGATTTATGTCGTCATGGATAGGATGACTAAGTTTTCCCACTTTTTGCCAGTGCGGACTACCTTTTTTGTGGAAGATTATGTGAAGATGTATCTTTATCAGATTGTGAAGCTGTATGGGGTTCCTATTTTGATTAATTCTAATTATGGCATACAATTTACGTCTCTTTTTTGGCGGTCTTTTTAGAGAGCGTTGGGGACCAAAGTGAGTGTGAGTACTGCTTTCCATATGCAGATAAATAGGAAACCAGAGAGAACTATTCAGACATTAGAGGATATGCTTCATACCTGTGTGATTGATTATGGTGGTAATTAGGTTGAGCATTTACCTTTGGTGGAGTTTGATTACAATATAGATATCATTCTAGTATTGGTTTGGCAACTTTTAAGGGATTGTGTGGTAAGAGTTGTAGATCACCTATTGGTTGGTTTGATCTTTGTGAGGAGGACATATTTGGTCCCGATTTGGTTTACCAAGAGATGGAGAAGTCAAAGGTGATTCGGGATAGGCTTAAGAATGCCCAAAGTTGCAACAAGTCCTATGTGGATGTCAGGCAAAGAGACTTGGAATTTGAGGTTGTGGATAGTGTTTTCCTTAAGGTATCTCCTATGAAGGGAGTAATGTGGTTTGCCAAGAAGGGGAAGCTCTGTACCGGGTATGTGGGTCCTTATGAGATTTTGCAGAGAGTTTGTAATATTCCTTACGAGTTGGAGTTTCCTTCTAGGTTGAGCTTGGTTCATTGGGTGCTTCATGTTACCATGATGAGGAATTGTATTGGTGATCCTTCTTCAGTGGTTCCTTTGGAAGGATTGGGTCTCACAGATTCTTTGTATTATGAAGAGATCCCGATTGAGATCTTGGATAGATAGGTTCATCGGTTGGATACCAAAGATGTGGCCTCAGTTCAGGTACTTTGGTAGAACCATAAGGTAGAAGAAGCCATATGGGATGCGGAGAAGCATATGAAGTCCAAATATCTGCATTTGTTTTCTACCTATGGGATTCGTGCTGAAGGTATGTGTCTTCAACATATTTTTATTTTTTGATTTTGTTGAAGAAAAGATTAATATCTTTTCCTCTTTGTTTCTAAACTTTGTTAAAGGTTGGGAACGTATTTAATAAGATAATGCAAGTGACTTAGGCTTGTTGTTACCCCTGCCTTTTCCATCGTTCGGGGATGAATATTTCTAGTGAGGGAGACTATAACTCCCTGGGTTTTGACCCTTAGAAAATTTCCTGGAATTTTTGTCTCTTAACCCAATACGACTCAAGCATATAATCCATATGTTGGGGTGCAAATTATAAGGTCTAGTCGTATATTGACCAATATTAGGTAATGGTATGGATTTTGGTTACTAGAATGGATATGACTTAGGGGTATAAGTCATATTGGTGGTTTCAGATCACTTGGTTCCTTAAATTAATTATAGACTTGGTTACTTAGGTTGGATTTGAGTACGAGTGGCTCACCTTGAGTTGAAAACTTGGGTACGAGTCATACGATGGACTGTATGGTGGACAGTGTCAAAATATTTCTTGGGTTTAAATTTGCCTGGGGTACGGATCATATACTGACAATTCGACTTGGTTGGATGAGTCGTATTCTAGACAGTGTTGGATCCAAGGGTTGAGGCCAGGATATGAGTAAAGGATATGAATTATATTAGAGGGTATGACTTGTGTGGGTCAGTTGTACCCCTATAATGGGATTTTTGTGCAACCTAAGTGGGGCTATTTTAGATATTTGGCTACTTATCCTAATAACGCCCCATGACTTCTAACCTGCTTGGGAGGTTATTTACCCTATTTTCCATTCATTAATACTTAGAAACTGTTCTAACACCCTCCATAATTCTCTCAAGAGCTTTTTGGCAAAGGAAGCTAGGGTTTTAACTAAAGGATCAATTTGGGGTTTGTCTTGGTGATTTCATTCTGTTATCATCATCATCTTGGTTTAAGGAATATGCTCTTCCATCATTGTTAATTCTAACTAAAGGCATGGTTTAGTGAATGTTTTCATGATTTCATTGATTGTATGATTTTGGTTTTCAAATATGATTTAGGGGTTTTGATATTAAATGATTGGTTATGGTTTCTAATGGTTTTATCTATGCTTTTATATGAATTAATGGTGGTTTTGGATATTTGGATTGCATGGGAATTGTATAATGGTAGTTGGAATTGATTTTGGTCATGTTATGCCCCTAGTGTGTTTGACGAAATGCTTATAAAAATATTTTCATTGCATTGACTACTTTTAATGGAAGTCTTGCTTGTTTTAGAACTTGGTAAAGGAATTATGCATGCTTTAAATGGTTTAGAAAGGCAATGCCCAAATGTTTGTGCTTGAGGGTACAAGGAATCCCCTAAGTGGCTTAATATGGCGAATGGAAGGGCACTTGAAAGTCATCTTAAACATATATATGGTTGGTTATGGATATTACTTGCACGTATGGATTAGTATGAAGATACCAATATTAATGGCCTTGACTAATAAATGGATAATGGTTTGGTTATTGTGAAATTGGTTTTATTAGGAAATAATGATAGGATATGTAGGAAAGTTGTGGAAGGTAGAGGTCCTGGGGGGACCAAATCTGTCGACTTATAGTTGATGATATGAGGTTGGTCTTGGTGACTGTGCATATGATGGCACACCATATTTGGGGGATGTACTACTCATCCGAAGGTTTTCTTCCTTGGTCATGCAGCTACACGTATTGGGGCCCTTTCAGCAATGGGAGATGAACCAATATAGCTCATGGGTGATTTAGGTTGACAAATCTACATATCTCAGGTAATGTTTTTAAAGGCATGGTAAACCCAGTCACTTTTCCCCATGGTTGTACATATATATGTATATATATGAGGGTGTGTGTATGTATAGTTTTGTGCATATGGATGGTTTTACTTGGTTTTATACATGGAATTATTTTATCCTTACCTTGAGATAATGCTAGCGATCACTGGTTAACCCCGTCTACTGGCAGTTGTATATCCACGCTATGCAGGAACCGACTATTCTACTCCTCCTACACAGTGATCGACTCAGGGATCAATATTTGGACTGAAGTGGTAAGCTTCCATCCTTTCAGAAAGCACCATTTTATGTTATGGATATTTTTAGACACTTTTATTTTATTTCAGATATTGGTTTTGGCTATAGTTTGGGACATGTCCCAATTGGATTTCATTACTCTTTTGGTTAGATGTCTTGTGGTACTTCTATGGGTTGGAATGGGCAGGATCAGCATAGGTGTCATCCTTAGAATTGGTATTTGTATTGAGGCTAGCATCATCGAGCATAATTTCTTATTGTTCCATCATATTTCATTTTGAAATTAATTATATTATGTTTTGGAACATCCTCGGTCCTGTTTATGGCCCTTGTTTTGGTATGGTTTGGTGCGGTTGGATTATTTTTATGGTAGGTTCGATTTGGATAGGTCGGTCACAGTTTTAATCTATTCCTAAAGTCTTTATGTGAGTTGTTACACTATCTTATTACATGCTCAAAATTAAGCAACCTCAGAGTAGGAGGCTAGAGGTTGGGTTAGGTAACGGAGGTGGTCTCCGATCCTGGTCGGACATGGGATGCCCATTATGACAAGGCCCTAGGTGGTTTGTGTCACATACATATCTGTAATACATCTCAATAATCATGATTGTAAGCTATCTGACATTTATAAGACGTCTCGTATCTATAAGGCATATCATATGTATAGGCCAAATCTTATATATAAGGCATATCATATATACAGTCCAAATCACATCTATATAGCATATCTATAAGGAAAATCATATATATAAGGCATTATCTTATTATTTATCGCGTCTATGACTATCTCGTTAAGCATGTTGGTAGGCCATATCATTAAGCAAATTCGAAAACCATATCATGGCTACAGTCCATTAATCACAATTCGTGAAAATCACTACCATTCACCGAGTTATGAGGTAGCCTTATATTTTAGACTCATTAGTCATGACTATGTTTAACTTGCATAAATAAGTCCACAAGGCTAACACAAGTCTTGGAGTAAGGTGGGTTAGAGGAACCCACTTTTAATCCTTGAAATCCATTTTTAAATAGTATCTATCTCAAACTAGACTATGGTATCTAAATTGACTACAAGATGGTACATAGGCCATAATTATCCCTAAGATACGAATTCCACCTAGAACACAATAAATTTAGTTAACTCTACTTAAATTACGATTTCAAGATAGCTAAATAGTCTAAATAAGGTTAAACATACTAATCAAGTTTCCAACACCTAAACCACATTCCAAATCTAGAATAATATCATAATTATTTTATGAATTAGCTCAATTTATGAAGAAGACAATATGATTCTAGAAGTATAATAAGTATATCACCTTACGGGTTAAATCACTCATCTAATCCCCAAACTTTAATAATCAAGACTAAGACGTAGTGTTCTACCTTTAATCATTCCTAACTTTCACATTTATAGTACATATATAAAACACATCATCTGGTGAAGTAGAGTATGCAAAATCCTTCCTCAATGCTGAACCACAAGTCCTTGAGTCATCCTCAAAATGTTTGTCTTTACTCCATTATGCCAAAATGCCGCCATACTATAAAAATCAGAATTTATGTGTTATTAGGAGTAAAATGAGACTCATATTGCAATATTAAGAGTTGGGTGAAATTTTAGGTGAAGAACGGGTATAAGGGGTCTGCAAAGTGAATAAAAAATTAAACCCGTCATGAGGTTCATTGAAGGATAAGCAATGCGCTCAAAAGTTTAGCAAAAATTGGGACTAAAAAACCCTCAATTTTTAGGAATTGAAAGTCCTAATTTCTAAGAATTTACCATGGATTTTGATGGAAATCAATAGGAAATGACCAAAAAACATTAGGCTAGCTTACCTTAGCTTATTTAGGTGATTTCCCACTCTTCTCCTCTTTTTGAGGTCTCAAATATGAGTAAAATATAGTGGAAAGCATGTAGGAAAATAGGGTAGAAGAAGGTGATTAAAATAGGGTCGAGAATCATTGTTGTGAGTCTGATATTTTGATTAAAATCTGGCAAGGGATAAATTGCATGTCGCGATCTATATAAAACTTACTTAGAAAATGTGGTTTACTCTTTGCGATCATGATCAGCATAAAACTCACTTGGCGAACATGATTTATGGATACCACAATTACAATTGCACTAACAACCTTCATCAAATTTTACTAAGTTCATAATAGACTTCGACCTAGTGGTGTGGATTTATTTGGTACCCTATGAGTGTAAACAAAATATGCTATGATACAAAATTTGACATTTCAAAAACAATAGAACCATTTAAAATTTCATCCAAGATCACTTTGATTTGATGTGACGCCCACACCTATTGTTTCATTTATCACACAATCCCCTAATAACCCAAAACGACTCCCAAAGCCTCGGGACCTGAACCAAGTGTCTTCCTAGCCTAAACTCGATGTTCTGGCACTAATACCACCACCAAAATTTATGTCTGAGGTTATATACTATGAGTTTTTGTCTGCGACCAAATTTTAAATAGCAAAAGTTCCAAAATAGGTAAATGAGTCTACAATCCAAATGAACTATTCGATCACCAAACCAATAGTTCTAACCATTAATAAATGAACTATAGTTGTTGTGGAAAGGCTCGGAATGCCAAAAATACATGAAAATTGAAAAAATGACCTAAAGGGTAATTATAACTTCACCCCTAAATCTAATGAGGGTAGAATAATTGCTCTTGTAGAAATAGCTCAATCCATATTAACATATCATTATCCAAAGCAAACTTAGCCTTAGTTTATTGGCTCTACCTATGGTTGTTGATTCTAGTTCAATAGGTGTTGCATTGTTTACACTTTGCATGTTCAATAGGCCAACTGACTCATCATCTTCTAGATCCTCATTATCATCATTTCATACATGATCGGGTACATCAATATTCTATTGGTTTAGTTGGGGATAGACAATGCAACAAATCTTTATGCCTCTTATTTTGCTTCCATGTTCGTCCTTATAGTTCTAGAAAGTCCAGGGTAAAAAGGTAATAGAGGATCAACTGAATAACGAGCTTGTGGCATGCACAATCAATAGCCTACAAACACAAAAACAACATATAAAAGAAAAATTAGGAAACTAAACTAAAAGTCGGTTAACACATATAAACTTAATTGACAACTGTATTCCCCGACAATGATGCCAAAATTTAATATGCCCAAACTACAACTACTTTTGAAGAGTGTAAGTAGTTGTTGTCCAATATATAACCCAGAAAAGGTTGGGGTCTAATCCCACGAGTAATAGGCTACTAATTAAGTTACATGTAGATTAATTGATAGTTAATCATCAGTTTCCTCAATATAGGAGGGTCTTTATTGTAAAATTAAATAACTAATTATGGTATGTTAAAATGCCATTGTTTTCCTTAAAATATATTATCAATCAATATAGAATGAACTAGGGTTATACTGACCTTAGTGTTTGATCACTTTTGGATTAGAGAGTATTGATTTATACCAATGTAACCAATTATAGGGACATTGGGTTCAATTATCCCTTGAAGTGTTTCTCAACCTTCAAAGATGGTTTTCACATTAATTCTTTCAAACATAAACTGATGAAATAATAAATCAATGTAATTCCTAGTATAATAACCCAGTTAAAGCATTAATATTTAGTTAGAGGTTGGAAATTCTAAATTCTTATTACTAATCTCGTTCCCAAACATAAAATTCTTTACTTAAGCAAGCTAAGTTTTAGGGCATGTTCTAATGTTTGCAACTAATAAAATCTATTAAACTACAGAAAAAAGAAATATAATAACAAACATAGTATAAAACTCAACAACCCATAACCCTAAAATCGAAATTTCGCCAAGGATTAACCCAAGTTTGGGGTTTTAGCCAGGCATAATAAGAAAATTGATTAAAAAGCTTGATTTCATATATTGAACATCAGAGCTTACAATGTAGAAATTTAGGATTTTTAATCTATGTTCAAAGAATAATGTGTTTCAAACTTAAACATCTTGTTTCACAAGAACAAAATTCATTACAAAAGTCAACTCTTAATAAAAGATGTCTACTCTAAATCCTAGAATAGGTATTTATAGGATCTTATAAAATGGGGATTTAAATTTAAAATTTAGTTTTCGTGGCATAGTTTGTAGCTAAAGGGATGGTTCGTCGGATGAACCATCGCCTACCTCTAGAATGGAACTACTCTATGCAAATCGTGATGGCTCAAGCAATGGCCCATTGCCCTAATCACCACTTGTCTTAGATTTTGATGGATTTTATCTCATTCTGATGGCTTAGGTGATGGACCATTGCAACCTTAATGGCCTGTTATGTAAACCGTCACTCAACTTTTACTTCTCCCTCCTTTTTTGTTCTTGATGACTGAGAGATCGACGATCCATCAGGGCACTAATTACCTATCAGGAATCATGTTGTAGGTCTAACTAGCTTCAAGTTAATATTTTTGTTTACTTTGAGTTCGATTTTTTATGACAACTAAACATATTAAAAACACTAATGGTTACTATAAAAATGCAATTATCTATCTATGAAGATGCAAAATTTATTGTCATAAGTCGGTACATCAACCTCATACTACTCAATCTAAATAATGTTAGCTTGAGCTAATAGGTCTCTCAAAGTGTAATGCCCCACAAAATCCTTTTCCAGTCTGAGCCTTAGAGCGTATTTGGTAAAGCAAAAAATTGAGTCAAATGTTTCAGAAATATCCTCCCAAGTATGAAATAGTTTTAATCGTGTGGGAATCTATTTGAGAATGAATTGAAATCATAGAGGTCCCCTAACTTATGGACGAGTTGAAAGCTTTCCTATGGTTCAAGTTTTAGTGACCGTCAAGACTTTGGTCAACTTCAATTAATCCTAACTCCTTTCATATATCAAATTAGAGGATGTACTATATATCAAATGAAATATATTTGAATTATCTTTCCAACGATACCAATTTGGTCAAAAATCGATATCGAAGCAATGCGTTATGCCCATTTTACTCCAGTATGTCTGTCTGGGAAACTGGCGACTACATTCATGATAAGCTATCATACCCGTGACGGTGTATCACCAATGTCCTCAGCCCTGGGCAGATTTTTGACCATAGTGATGATATTTTGTGATAATCCGTCACGCCCGTGATGGCCTATCACCAATGTCGTCAGCCTTAACCAGAAACTCAATATTTCACCTTTTTTTGACGACATTCGTGACGATCATGAACATCACGGCCTGTCACAGATGTCGTCAAGAATATTTTTCCAGAAATTTAAGGGTATTTTTGTAAGGGTATTTCGGTCATTTCCCACTTTTTTGAGCCTCTATAAATATGAGGAACCCTCATTCAAACCCTAATTTCTCCATTTCTTTTCCAATTATCGAAAGAGAGAATTTCTAGGGTTTCAATTCAAGAACCCTAATTTTCCAAAAAATCATCCATAAATCTTCAAGATTTCTTGAAGAACTAAGTTTCTCATAGCGTGGGCTTCGAGAATCATTTATTACAAGTGCAGATAGAGTCTCAAGCATTAGAATTCATCCGACTTCAGAGGTTAAGTTATGTAGATATTGATTCTTGTGTCCCATTCATCCAAGAAGCTCAAGAACCCTTTCTAAAAACTATAAGATTTTTATGTTTGTGAGTTGTTAATGATTTGTATCAGTTGAAAAAGATGTTTAAGGTGTTGTGGAGTTTTTATTTATGTTTGTCTACAAAATTTACGAGTTTTGACACTAGTATGTGGAACTAATATGATAGAACCTCTTGATGTTGTTTTCTATGTGATGTTTTCATGACTTTTGGGTGTATAAATGGTTGAATAAGCGAAGCATGTCCCCCATAGGTTTGATAAAAATGCCCAAATGAATGAATTATTCCATGGCAGCAGGAAATTCCTAAATAAGTATAAACCCATGCATGCCTAGTGTATGATAAAATGCCTTAGTTAGTGAAATGTGCCAAGATAGTATTAAATCCCTCAATTAAGTTGTGACATGATAGTAAGAAGTTTTCCCAAGCTATGTGATATCCAAACACATGTCAAGACTAACACAGGTTTGAAATAGCTGAGGTAAAACCTAGTTGAATGGAGTACGATATCGTAGCATGTTTCCCCTATATTATTAACTGATTATGATTCTGAGATGCTTAAAGTGACCCCTTGGCAAATATGATAATGCATAGATGTTTGTGATTCCTAATTACTTGAAGAGTTGTGTCAATGATTATGAAGATGCTTCAATGATTATGATGATGCATAAATGATTATGGTTATACATGAATGATAGTGATGATGAATGAATGATTATGCTTTACTTTTACTCTATCGAGTCTTAAGGGTATTTATACCTGACAATAAAGCTGTTGTCTAGAGCCCGTGTCAGTTTCTCGATAACTCCAGTCGAGCCATGATTCTCTGAACTCAGTGAACTATAGAACTCTGTATCCTCAGATAAGTCAAAACTTAAGAAAGCTCAGTCCTGTAATCAACTTAGATCTAATTGTATTCAAGTCAAATCTCAGAAGCGATTTGAGTAATCTATTCAAGCTTTGCATTGTTTGTCAGATACCATTATTCGATACCTTTTTCATCAAATACGGAACTAAGTAATCTCAGCGTAACTGAGTCAGATCTATTGAGAAACATGATCAATAACAACTCAGTTCTGTTTTGTTCAGTTGAGAATTTATTTCAGAGTCTTTCAGTTGGGAGTAGAATCTAGTATCGAGCAGGGGAAGGGATGTCAACTCTCCTGTCAAAGAGGCCAAGTCGTTCAGAGCAATCCCTAAACTCAAGAACTACTTAACCAGCGCAGGATGCAGGAGTCTCCCATCAGTAGAGGCTGTCACCGTCAGAGAGGTTTGACTATCACATTGCCTCAGGCCAACTTCCTGCGAGGGTTATCCCGTCAGAGAGGCTTTACTAAAGAGGTCTTTACCTGTGGCACAATATTGACACCCTTCCAGCTAGGGTCACAGGTTGGACCCCACCTGTAGTCGGTTGGGGCATATCTGTTAAGTAACTACTTACCACAGTTGCAGTTTCAGTATCACTCTTCAGAAATCAGGACTGTGTGGTACAATCGTCTAGCCTAATATGGAACTCAGATAGTTCTATTTGTTCATGGACCATCCCGTCAGATAGGCCTAGTCTCATATGTAGATGCTTGTTATCATTACTAGAGATCTCCCATCAGAAAACCTTGATCTCAGTCATAGATTTAGTTGAGTATTCTCATGATCATATCAAGAGATTTCTCATCATAGAGGCTTGATCTCAGTCTTAGACTATGTTGAGTATTCTTATTATCATATCTAGAGATCTCCCATCAGATAGGCTTGATCTCCATCTCAGGTTCTTTATTCTATTGAGTATTCTTATTGTCAGGTTTGGACATGATCATACTTCTTATCATTGATAATCACTTCATGAATAATCTGTTAGAAAAGTTGATCTCTAATTCTGTCAGTCGAAAGAAGCAAGCTCAGAATTTAGTCTTTGATAAAAGTACATCTAGATCCTTAGTTATAAGTATCAGATGAGACAGTGATTCAGTATCTTAGTTTTAGTAGTGAGTTCAGTCTGCAGTAAAGTGGTATCTGAGTTTTAGTATCTAGAGTTGCGATTATTGTGTTCATGGTCTGTACATTCATGTACGTATTCTCATGCGGCATCTTCATAATTATTCAGTTTAAATATTGTGCATGCATGAGCCCTTGCATTAGCCTACCCAGTCTACATACTCAGTACATTCCCGTACTAATGCATTTACGCTTTGGTGTTTTATTTGACACCATAGGTTCAGAGGCACAGGATCCATAGTATCCTCAGCAGTTCAGTCCCAGTCAGTAGTAGCAATGAGTCCTTTTCTTTTGAGGACAAATCTCAATTTACTATTATTTATTTAGACTGTATTTATTTCCAGTTAATGGAGTTAGTTAGGGACTTATCCCATCAACTCCACAGTTCAGACAGTTTAGAGGCCTTTCAACAGATGTTGTTGATGTGTATTATGAGTATTCATAGATATGTTAAACCTTATGGATAGTTTTTGCATTTATTTTAGGTATTATGCAGTATACAGGTATAGATATCAGTAAAGGGTTAGCTTGTGGTCCTTCGGGGTCATAAGCACCGTCTGACATCTTGGGATGGGATTTTATGGCATTACAAACTTGGTATAAGAGCCTAAGGTTCAAGAGTGTCCTAGGGAGTCTGAAAGCCGCATCTAGCAGAGTTCGGTGCATAGGTATGTAGCGCGCCACATTTATGTACAAGAGGCTACAGGATGTTCTTAGGAGTAGTTCCTCTTCTTTCAATGATCATTTCGTGAGAATGAGCATGAGCTTAAGTTGATCCTCATTCTTATCCACTTCTTTCTTCCTATTATAGAGTATACCTCATCACAAAGATTTTTTTTGTGGGGTCGATGACCAGCCCCCTCAACTAGTAGATCATGAGAATAAGAGTGTGTCACATACAGATTTTTAGGCTGCTTTTCAAGTGCTAGCCCAAGCTGTGACTAATTTTCATGACAACCATCAGGCTGCTGTCCTACCTTGGCAAGATGGGAATTCTACCATAGCTAGGATTAAAAGCTTCATAAAAATAAACCCGCCTGAATTCTTTAGGTCAGTAGTAGGTGAGGACCCGCAGTTATTTCTAGAGGAAGTGAAGAAGGTCACCTAGATTATGCATATTTCTGAGGAGGAGATTGTTGAGTTAATTTCTTATACGTTGAAAGACATTGGTTATGATTGGGTAGTGATGTGGGAGAAAAGTAGAGGGGAAATGCAGCCTCGGTAACTTGGCTAGAGTTTCAGAGTGCCTTTGTAGATAGGTTTTTCCCGCTAGAGATACGAGAGTCTAAGGTAGAAGAGTTCATGAACCTAAGACAATGTTCCATGACCGTGAAAGAGTATTGTCTTAAGTTTAACCAATTAGCTAAGTATGCTCCCGACTTGGTAGCTAACCCTAGAGCGAGTATGAGTATGTTTTTGTCTGGGGTATCGAGTTATGTGTTGAAAGCGTGTAGAGTTGCCATGCTCAATAGAGATATGGATCTTTCTAGGCTATTGATGCATGCACAACAAATTGAGGCAGATAAAATGAATGTGAGAGAGAGTTAATAAGAGAGCCAAGAAAGGGAGTCGTCGTTTCCTACAGGGCGGGTCTCAAGGTAGTAGTAGTTCTCAGTATGGTCAGAAATTTTTAGTTCCAGCTCCATCTTTAGCTAGTGTACTTGCACTTGTGTTTGGGGGTATCAGATGTGAGAGAGCGCCAAGCTCCAAAGCCCAGAATAGTAATAGTGGTGTTCGTACCCATCTACGATGTGGATAGTGTGGCCGGCACCACCAAGGTATGCGTAGAGCCAGTAGTGATGTGTGTTTTGGTTATGGTGGACCAGGCCATATAATGCGAGAAATGTAGAGTGCTGACTCAAAGGGGTAGACTTCATGCGTTTTAGGCTCGCCTTGATCTGGAAGGATTCCCTAAAATAGACCCGGGTATGTTATGAGCCCTTCATATTTATGGTATGCATTGTTAGATCCCTTTCTCCCATTTTGAGATTATATGTTAGCATGAGTCATGCATAAGTTTTAGATCTTGATCGATCATTTATGACCCAATCTGTAGGTTCTCCGCGCACCGCTCCAGTATTTCAGCAAAATGTGTTTAGAAGGACATAGAGTCCCAAGGGGGAGATACCCCATAGTATTATGATGTTGCATTCCATTAGATTCATCCTGATGTATGTTTAGATTTTCTTTATGGAGTTAGCATTAGTTTTCATTGCATTGTCAATCGTACTTTCAAAAGTCAGCTTAGCTGGACATTTATGCAATTGGTATGTGCATTTAGTAGAAATAGTTCATCTTCTCAGCGTGTGTTCAATCGTGTATTCATGAGATCATCCCAATTATGAATCCATACATCAAATATGCTTGTGTATTATGAGAATTCAGCTATAAGTATCATCAGTTGAGTATTCCATGCATCAGATATGCATACCTAGTGTGAGAACTCTATATGTCAGTCGTTCCAATTGCATAGTCCTGATCTGATATGTTTCTATTTCTTGATTAAGTTCTATTGATCCATATTCTCATTCTATCAAGCGATATTAGAGGACGAATGTTCTCATGGGGAGATAATGTAATGTCCCACAAAATCCTTTTCCAGTTGAGCCTAAGAGCGTATTTGGTAAAGCAAAATCTGAGTCAAAGTGTTTCATAAATATCCTGCCAAGTATAAAATACTTTAAATTGTGTGGGAATCTATTTGAGCATGAATCGATATCATAGAGGTGTCCTAACTTATGGACGAGTTGAAAGCTTTCCTATCGTTCAAGTTTTAGTGACCGTCAAGATTTGGGTCAACTTCAATCGATCTTAACTCCTTGTATGTAACGAATTAGAGGACTTACTACATATAAAATGAAATATCTTTGAATTATCTTTCCAAGAATACCAATTTCCTCAAAAACTAATATCGGAGCAATGAGTTATGCCTATTTTAATCCAACATGTCTGGCTGGGAAACTGGTCACAACATTCGTGATAAGCTATCATGCCCGTGACGGCCTATCACTAATGTCGTCAGCCCTAGGCAAATTACTGACCCAAGTGACAAAATTTTGTGATAAGCCGTCACGCCCGTAATGGCGTATCACCAATGTCGTCGGCCTTAAACAGAAACTCAATATTTTACCTCTTTTACAACATTCGTGACGGCCTATCACCAACTTGATGGCCTGTGACGGATGTTGTCAAGAATATTTTTCCAGCAATTTAAGGTCATTTTTCAAGGGTATTTTGATCATTTCCCACATTTTTTTAGCCTCTATAAATATGAGGAACCCTTATTCAAACCTTAATTTCTCTATTTCTCTTCCAATTCTTGAAAGAGAGAATTTCTAGGGTTTTAATTCAAGAACACTAATCTTCCAAAAATGATCCATAAATCTTCAAGATTTCTTTAAGAACTAAATTTCTCATAGTATGGGCTTTGAGAATCATTTATTACAAGTGCGAATAGAGTCTCAAGCATTAGAATTCATCCGACTTCAAAGGTTAAGGTATGTAGATATTGATTCTTGGGTCCCTTTCATCTAAGAAGCTTAATAACCCTTTTTAAAAACTAACAGATTTTTATGTTTGTGAGTTGTTAATGATTTGTATGATTTGAAATGGATGTTCAAGGTGTTGTGGAGTTTCAATTTTTGTTTGTCTGTAAAATTTATGTGCTTTGACCCTAGTATGTGGAACTAGTGTGATAGAACCTTTTGATATTGTTTTCTAGGTGATGTGTTCATGACTTTAGGGTGTAGAAATGGGTGAATAAGTGAAGCATGTCCTCCTTAGGTTTGATAAAAACACCCAAATGAATGAATTATTCGATGGTAGCAGGAAATTCCCCAAGATATGTGATATCCAAACACATGTTAAGACTGATATAGGTATGACATAGCTGAGGTAAAACCTTGTTGAATGGAGTACGATCTAGTATCATGTTTCCCCTACATTATTATATGATTATGATTCTGAGATACTTAAATTTACCCCTTGGCGACTATGATGATGGATAGACGTTTGTGATTCCTAATTACTTGAAGAGTTGTGTCAATGATTATGAAGATGCTTTAATGATTATGATGATGCATGAATGATTATGATGATATATGAATGATTAAGATGGGGAATGAATGATTATCCTTTATTTCTATGCTATCGAGTCCTAGGGGTATTTATACCCAACAATAGAGCTGTTGTCTAGTGCTCGTGTTAGTTTCTCGATAATTCCAGTCGTGCCATGATTCTCTGAACTCAGTAAACTATAGAACTCTGTATCCTCAGACAAGTCAGAACTTAAGAAAGCTCAGTAATCTCATTTATCTTTGTAATCTCTATATCGCTAGTACTCTTGCCTCAGTCCTATAATCAACTTAGATCTAATAGTATTCAAGTCTAATCTTAGATGTGATTTGAGTAATCTATTCAAGCTCTGTATTGCCAGTCAGATACCATGATTCGATACCTTTTTCGTCAGATACAGAACTAAGTAATCTCAGCGTAACTCAGTCAGATCTTTTTAGAAGCATGATTAGTAACAAACTCCATTTTGTTGTGTTCAGTTTAGAATTTAATTCAGAGTATTTCAGTTGGGAGTAGAAGCTAGCACCGAGCAAGGGAAGGGATTGCGGATCTCTCGTCTGAGAGGCCGAGTTCTTAGGAGCAATCCCTGAAGTCCAAAACTATGTAGAAAGCAAAGGATGTAGGAGTCTCCTATCAGTAGAGGATGTTAACGTCAGAGAGGTTTGACTATCATATTGCCTCAGGCTGACTTCCTGCGAGGGTCATCCTGTCAGAGAGGCTTGACCAGAGAGGTCTTTACCCATAGCATGGTATTGACACCCTTCCAGCTAGGGTCACAGGTTGGACCACCTGTGGTAGGTTGGGGCATGTTGGTTAAGTAACTACTTCCCACAGTTGAAATTTTAGTGTCACTCTTAAAAAATTAGGACTGTGTGGTACAGTTGTCTATCCCATTATGGAGCTCAGGTAGTTCCATTAGTTCATGGACCATCCCGCCAGATATGCCTGGTCTCATATATAGATGTTTATTATCATTACTAGAGATCTCCCATCAGAGATGCTTGATCTCAGTCTCAGAATCAGTTGAGAATTCTCATGATCATATCTAGACATCTCCTATCAGAGAGGCTTGATCTCTGTTTTAGACCATGTTGATTATTCTTACTATCATATCTAGAGATCTCTCATCAGATAGGCTTGATCTCCATCTCAGATTCTTTATTCTATTGAGTATTCATTTTGGCAGATTCATACATAATCATATTCTTATCATTGATAATCACTTCCAGAATAATCTGTTAGAAAACTCTATCTTTAATTCTTTCAGTCGAAAGTAGTAAGCTCGAAATTTAGTCCTTGATACAAGTACATCCAGATCCTCAATTATCAGTATCAGATAAGTCAGTGATTCAGCATCTCAGTATTAGTAGTGAGTTCAGTCTGCAGTAAAGTGGTATCTGAGATTTAGTATCTAGTATTGCGATGATTGTGTTCATGGTTTTTACATTTATGTAGGTGTTCTCATATGGAATCTTCATGATTATTTAGTTTAATTATTGTGCATGTATGAGCCTTTACTTTAGCCTACCCCATCTACTTACTTAGTATATTCCTGTACTAACGCATTTGCGCTACGGTGTTTTATTTGACACCATTGGTTCAGAGGCACAGGATCAAGAGTATCCTCAGCAGTTCAGTACAAGTCAGCAGCAGTAGCAGTAAGTCCTATTTTTTTGAGGACAAATCTCAGTTTACTATTATTTCTTCAGACTTTATTTATTTTCAGTTGATGAAGTTAGTTGGGGACTTGTCCCATCAACTCCACAGTTCAGACAGTTTAGAGGCTTTTCAGAAGGATGTTGTTGATGTGTATTATGAGTATTCATAGATGTGTTGAACCTTATGCCTATTTTTTGCATTTATTTCAGATATTATGCAGTATATAGGTATAGATGTAAGTAAAGGGTTAGCTTAAGGTCCTTTGGGGTCATAAGCATCGTGTGACATCTTGGGATAGGATTTCAGGGTGTTACATAAAGAGCCCATAAATAGAAGTCTAAGGATTGAGAGTACTATGGTGAGATAGTTGTGATGATGTACCTAATAATGAAACTAGTGGAGAAGGAGAGGTAACTGACCTAGGAGGGGTAGAAGTTGTTGTATTATCTTTAATAGGCTGGTTAGCACCACTATCTAAAGAACCAAAGTCTACTTTCGAGGAATTATCCACCCAAACATTCTTCTTCGATTCCTGAATAAGTTTAAATCTTGTCATATCCAATGTAGAGATAAGGGTAGATTCAAAATCCTTCTTCTAACTAAAATTAACCTTTCCGTGATGACATAACTCAGCAACCAAAAACAAGAATGCAAAAGAGATTTGCTCTTATTTTGCTTGATGGGCAATGTCCAGGGTAATGAGCTTCACGATATTGATCTTCTCCTTTTCAATGATCGTGTCTACCAGTATTTCTTGAGGATTAAAAATGATATATTTTTTGGCAACAAGTTACTAGACTTAAAACTCTACCAATATTGAGATTGTAAATAAATATCTGCCCTTTGAATTTGAACCTCTGATTCAAGCCATAATGGAGTGATATCATTGACCAATAAGTCTAACCAACCCTAAATATCTTCAGCATTCTATGTAGTGACTGTATAGAAGCAATGATGGGATTCAAGGCTATCTCCAAAAACAACATTATTGATAGCCCCATTACACTTAATATTGACACATAAAACCTTTAACACATTATGAGTCTCTTGGGTTTCCTCTTTTTTCTCTTGTGGGGAAATGAATCTCCATAGATTGCATAAAACTTTCAATACCAAATCACAACATATGGATTCAAAATTTTTGTGAACTACTAGAAATTATGGTACCTCAATGTTACCAATGGTCTTGGATTCTTTCCTTCTAAATCATTAAGACTTAATCCCTATCCCTCATTGATGGTGTGTTGTTTTGGCACCTAGATATAATTAGGAATATGATGGCCAATCTGATGATGACTTAGAGGTTATCATACAACATTGGATGGTTAATCTACCATTTTTCTTCTTTTGAGGAGGATCATAGAGAGTATGTAGTGGCTCATGAATGACTGTAGTATCCCTTTCCTCCAAAAATTCAATGTTGTACCTCTCAATTTTATCTATGCTCTGAGATTTCTTCATCAATTATCAGTTGCTTAGACCTATTTTCTTCAATACCTTTTCTTTTAAATACCTTGTCAAAGGTATACCCTTCCTTAATCATCAACCCATTTGAAGGATTAGGGGTAGGAGGAGGAGATCCGGCTTGTTTACTTTCCACATGTTTGTTCCTAGACATATCTACACATAAGAGTATAAATAGGCTCGACCAAGTTAGCAAAACAAAATAATATAATTTCACAAATTTGCATGGCTGAACCATTTAGTGCATCACCAAATAATTTGGCGATGCATATCGTTCATCACAAAATAAGATAGAAAATATAAGTAAGTTTGGAAAGGAAAGTGGCCAATTAGTAATCCGTCAATAATATTAGTGATAAGAAGAGTATTTCTAAACTGCATCAGTATCGCTCTAATGTAACTTAGACTATCCAGTCACTTAGACTATCTAGTCACTTAGACTATCTAGTCTACTATGATATTTGGCAACATGGGGAGGGCTTTGTCAATGCACCACATGGTTCAGTGTTTCGCTGAAGTTCTCAACCCATAACAATTAACATCATCCAATGATAAACTTCATGAGTTTGGGCTATTTTAATGGAAATTTTCAATTTTAGTAGCAACGGGTACTCAGCAAGAATAATTTTAATCCCTAGTTCAAACTCAATAATTTCTAATAAGATCAATAAACCTATAATTTTAATCCCTAATACTAACTCCAACAAGAATAACTTCAATTGGGAAACACCAATATACTTAACCACAAATACCGCGATATAAAAAACTAAATATTAGTAGAATTGGTATGTAATACAGTTTATTTGAGAATCAATTGTGACCTTAAATTTTTAGAAAGAAAGAAACAAGGAAGATAATTTATATATATTACAAGCAATTCTAAGATTTGTACTCATGCGGTGATGATGGGTATATGTGAGAATGATTGATGTATGAGTGTGGAGTAGACAGATTGAAATATATTAGGGAAAGGGTAAATAGTAATTTAATTTAATAATACTAAGAGTCATAAGAAAATAAAGGGTCAAGGATCATGGAAGTCTAAACATCATTCATTAAAAATGACTTTTCTTGGCAATATTTTTGCCCTCGCCAATAGTTTGTGGCCATTAGACCTCCAAGATGGTGATCCACTTTGATGATTGATATTATTGTTCCAAACTCGGTAATAATATGCCAAAAGGTGAATAACATCACAAATTATCATAGTTCTTCTAATTTTGGGAGACATTATTCGGCGATGGACTTCAATGATGTACTGATGGTTTCAGCTTATCACCAAAGCCTCCATAATGGATCTTTGTGTATGAGCTTCTAATTTTTTTTCTCCAACAAGTGTCATTCCTTATTTTCATTATTCTAGCAAAATATATAACTATACAAATCAACACATGTTATTTAAACAGCAAAAATAAACTTGGGTTGCCTCCGAAAAAGTGCCTTCGTGATCATCATGGAACCACATTGTTCTTCATTCATCATGCATCATCGAGGTATAGAAAATCTAAGAAATGAGATTGTAGTTACATCTCATCATTGTTTAACTCATTTTCCATTCATCATAAAATGAGATCCTTTGTAATTATCCATTTCTATGGCTCTACTAGGATAATATTGCACTACCTTAAAGGGGCCCGACCACGTAGCTTTGAGCTTACCCAAAAACATATTGAACCTTGAGTTGAACACGAGAATTTTACATCTAGTTTGATATTTCCACAAAGAATTATCACGTTTTTTGGAATTATTCATCTTACTAGAATTCACAATTGTTTGCTATAGATATGTTATCTCCCAGTTGGACACTTTCTCTAACCCATTGTCTTGAGGATGATATGGAGTAACTATCTTATTCTTCACTCCATATTTAGCAGGTAAAGACTAGAATGATCGATTACAAAAATGAGAACCTCTATCTCTTATAATAGCACAAGGTGTCACTGATTAAAAATAAACTTCTTTGAAATTGAGTAACTTTTCTTATTTTATTATTTTGCAATTTGACAGCCTCAACCCTCTAGAAACATGATGTAGTGGTTCCTGTACAATCTGAAAAATGGTTCCATAAAGTCTAAACCACATAAATCAAATAACACCACATTCAAACTCGATAGCGGTTCACGTGTAAGATAAAAAATTGTTCCGTAAAGTTTAAAACCCATACATAAAATAACTCCACATCCATACTCTATTGCAAAGGCATTTCATGCCATCTTCATATTCTATCTTTCCTTTCACATGGTTTACTAGCATGCACTAACTCATGGACGTCATGATACATAGTTGTCCTATAACATAAACTTTGGAGGACTTTTGCAGTTGTGTGTGCATCATTGTGATTACCTCCAACTGGTGATCAGTTCCATACCTCAATAAGAGTCGGCATCTCATCCTCTATAACACAAAAGTGTATCTCTTTTTGGCATAATCCCTAAAAAGATAGGGTTCATCCTAATAATACCTCTTTACAACATAGATGAAATACTTATTTTTGTAATGTTTTGAATCATTATGGACCAACGCACTTAGAACATAATTACAAAATCAGAATACCACGGTAGCATACTCCCTTTTAGATTAGTAACAAGCTTGTTAGGGAATGTGAAAGCAATTTAAATATCACCCAGTTTTCTTTATTTGACTCGAGGTGGAATAAGTGGTATGCTACATGGTTTTTAGATCCTTTACTTTGAAATTCATCTCTTAAAGTAACAAGATACACCTAATCAATCTAGACTTAGCCTCCTTTTTAGCCATCAAATAAGAAAGAGCTCCATGGTGGTGAGCACCATGATTTTCAGTCGTAAAAAATAAGCACTAAACTTTTCAAAAGCATAGATTATAGAAATTAAATCTTTCTTTGTAAAATTATAATTTTGCTATGGATCGTTCAAGGTCTTTCTAGAATAGTATATTGCCTAGAAAAGCTTGTCTCTCATTTTGCCTAATTCTGCTCCCAATGTCTAGGCACTTTCACCATAAATTAATTTAAATTGAAATTCCAAATTTGGGGCCATAATGATTGGAGACGACATATGTTTCTCCTTAAGTCAATTGGATGCCCTTACAAAATAACCATCACAGTCAATTTTCCTTTTTTTTCAAAGAGTTTATATATTGGATGAAAATTTTAGAGAAATCAGTAATAAACCTTGAATAGTACCCATTATGAAAAACAAAACTTCTAACACCGTTAACAGATATTAGAGGTCTAGATTGGCAATGATTTTTGACTTTTGATTGGCCAATTAAATTTCTTAACCCAAAATTTTGTTCTAAAGTTGTAATGTCCCTCTAGGTAATTTTTCATATTTCTACTAATTTTTGTCGTTAGTGATTTCCCATTGCTTCCCTGAATTATTTTTAACTTATTCTGATTGACAATTCGGTTACCGAGCAGTTTATTTGGTTTTTACAGCTAATTCCCTATGTAAAAGTATTTAATGGTTTCAAATGGCTACTATGTTAAAACTTCTGTAAAAAAATCTCATTTGTAAATCCAAAATATGCCAGAAGCTCTGGAATATTAATTTTAGTCTAGGTAGACCCTTAATTTAGGTCTCGATTCACCCAAGCTCATTTCGACCTATGGGTCAAAAAGTTAAAAAAAATAGAAAATATAGGTATGGGACCCATATTTGGTCGAAATGACCTCAAATGGAAAATTTGTCTATATCATTGCATTCGAAATACTGGATTTAGTGTGGTTACATAGTTTATTTCTAAATATCATATTCCATATGAATCCGAAGACCTTGGCAGAAACTTTGAAAATATCCTTGTTTCAGCTAATAACTATGTAATACCCCATACTTTTTCCTAGCGCAATTTAGCTCCTAGAATATCACGGGTTAGCTTAAAAATGAATAACTTTTGATACATATAGAATTTTCCATTTCTAGGCCCACCAGTCTGTAGAAAATTGAATTAACTTTCAAATGATACCAATTTTGCCTAAATGCAACACTCGGTTGAGAAGTTATGATATTTTTAGTAAAACAATATTGCATTTCAACAAGAACCACATCACGGTGAACATAAAAATGACAATTGTCAATTTCTAATGGACCTCCGCGATAGGCCCGCATTATGTTGAAGTCCCATATCCTAATTTTCAATTTTTAGTAGCTCACCACGATTGTGATGTGTCACAGTGATGGCCTAAATCGTATTTCAGTGGCTTACTGTGATAGCTCTGCATCACATTGATTTTCCAGTTCCCATTTATCAATTTCTAGCAAGCCACCGCGATAGTGACATATCATGGTGGGTGGTAAAGTTAGGATTTCCAATTCTGAATTTGATTTTAAAAGAGTAGTTTGGTCAATTCCCAAGCCCAAAAACCATGAGTAACACAAGATTAAGCCTATTATAAGCACATTAGGCTTACTTTTCATCAATTCTCTCTTAAAAAAAATCCTAGAGCTCAAAACTTACTCCCCAATAAATCCAATTTCCTTTATTCCTCTTCCTAGATAACTTAAGCTTAAGGATTCTCAATTCAAGAACTTCAAAAATTCATCTTCAAAAGCACAAATAGGAATTAAAGATCAAGCTTTTTATTCAATTGCATCAATTAAGGTTTATGGGGTTTATGAAAAAGGATATTCTTTCGTCCTTGTACCCAAAACTAGTTTTTAATTACAAATTTACATGATTTTGTATGAATACACATGAGTTTCATATAAGGGCTCATACCCATTATTGTTATATGTAAGATTATGAGATTTCAAGTGATTTAGAGGTTGAATTGGATGTCTATTTTCATATTTTCATACTTATTGCAGTAAATTCCAGATTTTGAGTTGAATTATGAATACTTACATTCACAAGAATGAACATTACGATGTTTTAAGATGAATTTGATGCATGGTCATTACGGCCTAATTAGATATTGGTATTTCAAATTTGATTGCACTATATGTATCCTATGACTAGATTATTTTTAGTTTTTTGATGAAGATTTGATCTTTTGATATCAACTTAAATTTAAAACAAACTTTACAGATTCAGATTATAGTTTAACTTAGAAATTGTACAATTGGTTTTCATAATAAACCATTATACTAGATTTTAAAGTGGATTTCCATCTGAATGAGAATACATATTAAAGGGAGTTGTATTTAGCACCGAGTTTGGTATGTTCTCATGCCCCAGAACTACAAGCCAATATAAGTTCAGATTATTCCTATTTGTATATGGATGACAAAAACAGATGTGATCACTTAGATTAGGTAATACTCCTTGGCAAGAGTATGACACCTCTCCCCAACATGAAGTTTTCCCATGAGGGAACTAGATGTTGGACTCCATGATAGCTCACATGGTTTATGTTACTTAGAAAAACCGCCCTACAGAAAAGATTAATCCTAACAAAATATTATTAAAATAAAAGCTTTTAGAAACTATGTTTAAAGGCTCACAACTTTACTCAGATACTATTTCTTACAGAAAGACATTAGCTACAAACTTTAGCTTTCATATTGTAGATATAAAAGTGAGTCATTTGTACACCTAGATAGCATGATTTACAGATAGAACACTACTAAAACTTTTAGAACTAAATGTTATGACTCACTATATTTATAAAGTATGATTTACTACTCATGATTATGATTCTCAGCTTTCAGATATTTCAGCTTATGTGAGACATCTATATTTAGCATGCATTGTTTTACAAATTATGATGATGTTGACACGTTGTTTTACTTATGAATCCACCCCTATATACTAAGTAAATTCTCAAAGTACTGATCCACATATACATTTATGTGTTACATTGTCTCATGATGTAGGTTTAGGTGCTCAGTTCTAGCAGCACGAGTGATTTAGAGTATCTCTATCTGCATCCCAATAGTTGGTGAGTCCTCATATTTTAAGGACATAGTCTTTCATTTTTTTAGCTTATTAGAGTCGGCATCCTATAGATTGAAAAATGTAGCGTATAATTGGGTAGTTATGTGGAATAATGGTAGAGGTGAGAATGTAGCTCCTATGAGTTGGCAAGTATTTTAGAATTCATTTCTAGATAGGTTCTTTCTGCATGAAATGAGAGAAGCTAAGATAAAGGATTTTTTGAACTTGAGGTAGGGCTTGATGACAGTGAAGCAATACTACCTTAAGTTCAATTAGTTTTCTAAGTATTCCCTTGATACGATGGCTGATCCTAGGGCAAGTATGAGTAAGTTTGTTATTTTAGTATCTAGTTTGGTAGTCAAGAAGTGTAGGACTTCCATGCTTATTGGGGATATAGATCTTGCTAGGTTGATAATTCATACTCAGCAGACTAAGGTACAAAAGTTGAAGAGAAGATAGAAAGGAAATAATAAGGCTAGAACCATGCAATTTAAGTATGGATAGACAAAATATGGAGGGGAAATTATTCATAGTTTTAGAATTGTTCATCTATGCCAGCATGATTTTTGGCTAGTGCTCCCGCTCCTAGAGCTAGAGGAAAGCCCAGTTATCCTCTATGTGCTAAGTGTGGTAAGAATCTTCCTGGTGTGTTTTTATTGGGATAGAAAGGGTTTTATGGTTGTGGTAATTTGGGACATGGAATCAAAGAGTGTCCACATACTAAGTAGGGAAACAGGTATGTTCGTCCCCATACTTAGGCTACTAGTGCACCAGCTACTATAGGTTGCCCAGCCCCTCCTCAGGGTGTATCATGTAGTACCAATGGCGGTCAGCGACAGAATTGGTTTTATCCTTTACCATCCCATTGAGAGCAGGACGATTCACCAGGTGTTGTTACCGGTATGCTTCAAATCTTTTATCTTAATATTTGTATATTGTTAGACCCTAAATTGAATTTCTCTTATACGACCTCTTTAGTTACAGCGAATTTTGAAATAGGTCTTTAAAAGATCCTTAAGTCCTTCTTAGTTTCTATCCGAGTAGGTAAGCGTGTTGTTTCTAAATAGATATATTGAAAATATCCTATCACTGTCCTTTATAAATTCATGTTAGCAAACCTAAATAGTAAGATATGGTTGAATTTGACCTTATTCTTGGCATGGATTGGCACCATTCCAGTTATGTATCTATAGATTATCACACCCTAGTGGTGAAGTTTCAGTTTCCAGATGAGCCAGTCTTTAAGTGGGGAGAAAGTTTAGTGTCTCCCAAAAGTCATTTCATATCTTATCTTAAAGACAGAAAGTTGATTTCCAAAGGGTATATCCATCATATAATTTAAGTGAAAGGCACTAGGTCTGAGACTCCAATAATTCAGTCAGTCAGTGTACTCGATAAATTTCTTGATGTCTAACCCGAAGATTTTCTAGGGGTAACTCCAGATAGGGAAATAGAATTTGGTATCAACCTTCTTCCAGATACTCAGCCTATCTCTATTCCTTCATACCGTATGGCTCCAACTGAGCTTAATGAGTTAAAAGATCTTCTTAAAGATCTCTTATATAAAGGTTTCATAAGGCCTAATGTTTCTACATGTTATATAAAGGTTTCATAAGGCCTAATGTTTCTACATGGGGCGCTCCCATCCTATTCGTGAGAAAGAAAGTTGGTTCTTTGCGAATGTGCATTGACTATCATCAACTAAATAAAGTCACAATAAAAAACAAATATCCTCTTCCTATAATTGATGACTTATTCGACCAACTTCAAGGTGCAAGTTACTTCTTAAAGATAGATCTTATATTTATCAATCATCAACTTAAATGAAGGGAATGTGATATTCTAAAAACAACTTTCAAAACTCATTATGGTCATTTTGAGCTTCTAGTCATGTCCTTCGGGCTAACAGATGCCCCAACAGCTTCCATAGAGTTAATAAATAGAGTGTTTAAATAGTATCTAGACATGTTTGTCATAATCTTTATCGATGATATTCTTGTCTACCTTCTTAGCGAGGATTATCATGCAGACCATCTCAGAATTGTGTTGCAAACTTTTAGAGATCACCAGTTGTTCACTAAATTAAGTAAATGTGAATTTTGGGTAAGATCAGTAAATTTGCTTGGTCATATTGTTTCCAGTGAGAAAATTAGAGTTGATCCCCAAAAGATAGTAGTAGTAAGAAATTGGCTAGACCAATTTCTCTATCAGACATTAGAAGTTTCTTAGATTTAGATGGCTATTCCAAATGTTTTGTAGAGGTTTTTTCTTCTATTGCATCCCTATGTCTAGATAGACCCAAAACAAAGTTAAGTTCCAGTGGTCAGATTCCTATAAGAAAAGTTTTCAGAAGTTGAAGACTCGACTCACTTTAGCCCCAGTTTTAGCATTACTTGATGGTATAGATGGGTTCATTGTATATTGTGATGCCTCTATAATCGGTTTGGGTTATGTTTTGATTCAGAGAAATATGGTTCTAGCCTATGCATCAAGACAACTTAAACCTCATGAAAAAATAACCCTACCTATGATCTTGAGTTAACTACTATTGTGTTTGCATTGAAAATATAGATACCCTATCTTTATGAGGAGCATGTTGATAAGTTTATAGACCATAAAAATTTGTAGCACATATTTACTCAGAGGGAGTTAAATTTTCATAAAAGAAGGTGGTTGGAATTGTTGAAAGATTATGATATGAATGTGTTGTATCCTTTAGGAAAGGTTAATGTAGTGGTAGAGACCATTAGTAGATTGTCCAAGGGTAATGTTGCTCTTGTGGAGAATGATAAGAGAGATCTAATTTGGGAATTTCACCGACTAACTAGATTGGGTGTAAGATTGGTTGATTTAGCTGAAGGGAATGTTTGGGCTTAGAGTAGTTTTGAATCTTCTCTGGTTTCGAAAGTGAAAGAATAATAGGATAAGGATTCTAGTTTGGTTAAACTGAAGGAGTCAGTTAAATACCAAAAGGTAGAGGTTTTTCACAAAAGGGAAATGGTGTGTTAAGATACTAAAGTAGATTGTGTGTGCCATGTGTTGATGATTTGAGGCAGTGGATTATGGAAGAATCACATGTTACGCATTACTTCTTTCATCCTGGAGCCACAAAGATGTACTGTGACTTGCCGGAAATCTATTGGTGAAGTGGTATAATAAAGATATAGAAAAATTTGTAGCCAAGTGTACAACTTATCAACAAATTAAGGTAGACCACCAAAGATCTGGTGGTACATTGCAGGAGTTTAGTATCCCCAATTAGAAGTTGGAAGAGGAGAATATGGACTTTGTGACTGGATTACCCCATTCACATCGTCAGCATGATTGTATTTGGATTATTGTAGATAGATTGACTAAGTCAGTCCATTTATTGCCAATTCACACGTCCTACACAGATTAAGACAATGCTAATTTGTATATTATAGAGTTAGTTAGATTGCATGGAGTTTCTTTATCTATCATCTAAGATAGGGGTACTCAGTCTACCACTAAATTTTGGAGAGCCTTTAAGAAGGGTCTTGGTACACAAGTTGATCTTAGTTCAGATTTTCATCCGTAGACAGATGGTTAGGAAGAAAATACCATTTAGAATTTGAAGTATATGTTGAGGGCATATGTTCTTGATTTCAAAGGAATTTGGGATATCCATTTGCCATTTATTAAGTTCGCCTATAATAATAATTACCATGCTAGTATTTAGATGGCCCCATTTGAGGCTCTTATCGTAGGAGATGTAGATCTTCAATCGGTTGGTTCGAAGTGGGTGAGGTCACTTTGATTGGGCCAGACATGGTGTTTGAAGCCATCGAGAAATTTCAGTTGATTTGTGAGAAGTTGAAAGTAGCTCAGAGTCATCAAAAATGTTATGTAGATGTAAGAAAAAAAGACTGTGAGTTTGAGGTTAATGACCTTGCGTATTTGAAAGTTTCACCCATGAAGAGGTAAAGTGATTTAGGAGAAAAAGGGAAGCTTAGTTCCTGAAACATTAGTCCCTGCGAGATTTTGAGTCGTGTGGGAAAGGTAGAGTATGAGCTTGAGCTACTCGCAGATTTTTTCTCAGTTTATCCAGTGTTTTATGTATCTTTGTTAAAGAAGTGCATGGATGATTCAGCTATTGTAGTCCCTCTACAAAGTACAGATATTCAAAATAGACCCTTATATGAAAAAGTTCTAGTAGAAATTCTTTATCATCAGATTCATAGACTAAGGAATAAAAAAGTTCCCTTGGTCAATGTTCTGTGGCGAAATTAGTCCGTTAGAGAGCTACTTGGGAAGCAAAATCAGACATGCGTAACATGTATCCTCATCTCTTTCTCACGAACTTAGATTCAGCCGAAGGTAACAATCTTCCCTAATTCAACTCTTTTCCTGTATCAGATTCTGCTATATAGTTGTCATCATGCAAATTCATGCACTCAAAAATAAGCTCAGCCGCTCAGTATGTTTTAGATTCAGTCATATAACTTATTTCAGTATGCATGTCAGTATTTAGACTCAGTTCCTTAGTATTTTCAATTTAACTAGCCATATTGAGGATGAATGTTCCTAAGGGAAAGATAATGTAATACCCCGTACTTTTTCCTAACTCAATTTAGCTCCTAGAATGTCAAGGGTTAGCTGAAAAAATAAATAACCTTTGATAAATATAGAATTTTTCATTTATAGACCCTCCAGCTTATAGAAAATTGAATTAGCTTTCCCATGATACAAATTTAGCCTAAATCCGATACTCGGTTGAGAAGTTATTGATATTTTAGTAAAATAGTGTGGCATTTCAATAAGCACCACATTGCGGTGAAGACCAAAATGGAAACAGTCAATTTCCAGTGGACCTCTGTGATTGGCTCGCATTGAGTTGAAGTTGGCTCGCATTGAGTTGAAGACTCATTTCCCAATTTCCAATTTCCAGTAGCTTACTGCGATGGTGGCACATCGAGGTGATGGCCTAAATGGCATTTTAGTGGCTTACCATGATAGCTCCTAGTCGCATTGATTTCCAGTTCCCATTTGTCAATTTCCAATAACACACCGAGATAGTGGTTCACTCGGTGGGTGGTAAAATTAGGATTTCCAGTTTTGAAGATGATTTTAAGAGGGTAGTTTGGTCAATTCCAAAGCCCGCAAATTGTGAGTAGCATAAGATTAAGCCTATTCAAAGCACATTAGGCTCATTATTCATCAATTCTTTCTCAAAGAAAACCCTAGAGCTCAAACTTACAACCTAAGAAATCCAGTTTCCTCCATTCCTCTTCCAAGATAACTCAAGATTAAGTATTCCCAATTCAAAAACTTTAAAAATTCAACTTCAAAAGCACAAATAGGAATTCAAGGTAAAGCTTTTTATTCAATTGCATCAATTAAGGTATGTGGGGTTTCTGAACAAGGATGTTCTTTCATTCTTTTTTTAATTACAAATTTACATGATTTTGTATGAATATACATGATTTTCATATTAGGGTTCATACCTGTTATTGTTATATGCAAGATTACGAGATTTCAACTGATTTAGAGCTTGAATTACATATCTATTTTTGTATTTCCATACGTATTAAGTAAATTCCAAATGTTGAGTTGAATTATCAATACTTACATTATCAATCATGAACCTTACGATATTTTAACATGAATTCGATGTCTGGGTCATGAAGCTCTAATGAATTTGATGCATGGGTCATTAAGCTCTAATTGGATATTGTTGTTACAAGTTTGATTATGCTATAAAAACCCTATGACTAGATTATTTTTTGATATTTGATAAAGATTTGATCTTTTGATCTCAACTTAAATATGAAATCCACTTTATAGTTTTATATTACATTTTAACTTAGCAATGATACAGTTGTTTTTCGTGATAAAGCATTATAATAGATTTTAATGTGGATTTTTAATAGAATTAGAATACTGATTAAAGAGATTAGTATTTTAGCACCGATTTAGGGATGTTCTCATGCCCCAGAACTACGAGCCAATGTAGGTTCAGATTATCAGATTATTTCTATTTCTATATGGATGATAAATAGAAATATGATCACTTAGATTAGGTTATACACCTTGGAAAGAGTATGAAACCTCTCCCTAATGTGAAGTTTTCCCTTAAGGGAACTAGACGTTGGACTCCATGATAGCTCACATAGTTTATATCGGTTAGAAGTGAGAGGGTCTGATGATACCCTTTTCGAGGAGATGGGTAATTTCTGTTTTACAGATTTCCATTATTTCGTGATTCATCTGGATCGGTCTGGCTTTGGTAGGGATATTTTTCTCATCGAAGCCAGAGATGTAGGGAAGTTCTACGAGATGTTTCTTGCGTTCCCAAAAAGCATTTGGCAATTCGGAGCAAATCTCGTTTTCGAATTTCGCTTGGAGAGAAGAGATCTTACTAATCATCTTCGGGGTTTTTAAAGTTTGCTCAATACGTTTGAGCTGAACATCATGTTGCAAAAAATGAAGATGGGAGGACAGACGATTGATTTTAAAAACAGTTTCGTCTTTGATTCGTTGCTGCTCTTTGTAGGAGAACCAAAACTCTTCCAGGATAGGAGCTTAGAAATCCTTAATAACCTCAGATGCAAAAACCTAGCAGATTTCAGGTGGTATAAAGACACCTTTCTTGTCAAAGTTATGGTCAGACCTGACTGCAATAATGACTTCTGGAAAGAACGATTTATCAGCGGTCTTCCTCCTCTATTTGCCGATAAGGTCCGAACCAAACTAAAGGATAGATTTGAAGGCCAAATTCCTTACAACATCCTTACCTATGGAGACTTAGTCAGCTTCATCACCACTACGGGTATAGAACTCTGCACCGACCTCAAGCTTAAGCAGCAACTTAAGCAAAACAGTAAATATGGTCTGACAACCTTCTGTCACGACTACGAGTTTACTGATCTTCATGACGGCAAAAGACGTAAAAGGATGTCTTCTAAGCGTCACAAGAAACCTTACCCCAAGAGAAGGACTTTCTATAAGGAATCAAATTCTTATAAAGAGTCATATAAACCTCGTCGAAAAACTCGACGAAAAACAGCTGCAAAATCCAAAGATACTTGCTGGACTTGTGGCAAAACCGGTCATAGAGCCAAAGACTGTACCTCTGGTAAAAAGAAAAAGATTAATTCTCTTGATTTACCAGAAGAAACCAAAGAAAAGCTCTTTTCCATTATGGAAGAACTCTCTGAAGCCTCGGACTCTTATTCCTCTTCTGAGAATGAATATAGCGACGAAGATTACATCAACGCCGCCTATGAGTCTGATAGCTCCCAATCTGGACAAGATTGCGATTGCAATGGTACTTTCTGTACATGCTCCAGAAAAATCATCAATGTCATCTCAGACAAACCTAAAGAAGTACTGTTTGACATTATCGAACATATTCATGATGAAGAACTTAGAAATAAGTATCTTCAAGAGCTCAAACGACTTATGCTTTCTCGTGAAGAAAGCACATCTCCACCAAAACCGATTATTCAGCCTTTTTCTATGACACGAGTCATGGCCAAATTCAACACTCCCTCAGAACCCTCCGTAGCAGATCTAAAAGGAGAAATCTCCAATTTGAAAGGAGAAATTAAAAACCTTAAACTACGACTTGATCAGGTAGAACTACATGTTTTAACAGAACAAGTCTTACAATCTGCCTTACCAAAGGTTCTTCCTCCATCAGATCCACCACAGCCTGTAAACCTTCCAATGGATCATTTGCAGGAACCTATTACTTTCCCCGGAGAGAGTTCTACCAGTCCTTCCACCTCCAAGGCTGTAGCAGCTATTAAATCTTACAGCGAGCACATAGTCGTCAATATTGTTATTGACAATGACTTTGTGCTAAACAAAGTCGCTCTCTTTGACACCGGCGCTGACAGTAACTGTATTGTCAAAGGCCTCGTACCCACTCGGTATCTCCAAAAGAGTACCTCCCGCCTCTATTCTGCCACTGGCGAAAAAATGCGAATTAATTATCAACTTCGCAAAGCTCATGTCTGCAATAATGGCGTTTGCCTTGTTAATGACTTTGTTATTACTGAAGATATCACTGAAGATATCATTCTCGGAATCCCATTCATTAACCAGATCCGACCCTATCTTAGAACTAAATGTTCTGACTCACAAGATTTATAAAGTGTGATTTAGTACTCATGATTATGATACTAAGATTTCAGATATTCCAGCTTATGTGAGATATCTACAATTAGTATGCATTGTTTTACAAATTATGATGATGTTGAGACATTGTTTTACTTATGCATTATATACTTATTATATTCTTAAAGCACTGATCCACATATAGGTCTATGTGCTACATTATCTTATAATGTAGGTTCAGGTACTTAGTTCCAGCAGCGTGAGTGATTTAGAGCATCTCCATTTATATCCCGACAATTGGTGAGTCCTCATAGTTTAGGGACTTAGTCTTTCTATTTTTCAGCTTATTAGTATAGATGATTTAGACAGTTCGATTTAGGTGGGGGTTTGTCCCAGTGACTCTCTAGTTATTAGTAGTAGAGGCTTGTTAGACTGCTAGATGTGATTCAGATTGTTCAGTATTGATTGTTCAGACTACTGAGTCTAGTATTTTCCTATGATTATATTCAGATATTCTCAGTTAGATTAGATATATTTTCATATTTAGTATGATTGTTATGTTTATATTTCCTTGTTTTGAGATTCAAACTTAGTAGAAGGCAGACAGGGTTAGCTTAAGGCTACTGGTAGTCTTGAGCACCGTGTGATGTCTCGGGACCAATTTTTGGGGTGTTTAAAACTAGTACATCTTTAATCGCAGGTCTTGAGTGGCAATATCACCAGTATGTGCAGAGAGGATAGTGCAATTTCACCAAGGATTGTGGAAATCCCAACACCTGATCCTTATTCTAGGGTGTGTGATTACACACCAGGATGTGCAATTGCAACACCTTATTACCTGGAAGAGGTACAAATAGACCCCTTAGGTTGTGATTAGCCCATTTTTCATCCATACCATGAGCGAAAAATCCCTAAAGATTGTGATAACTAAAAATTGAGACTTCTGGATTGCTTGGGAAATTTATTAACTTCTATTTTCACAATTATCTTCTGATTTGCGGTAAGATTTCATCCCTTTCTTGGTAAATTTTCTTGGTTCTTTACCAAAACTCCAAATAGCTTTAGGGCTTGATTTTAGCTCCAAATTATCTTTTTTCACCTATTTTTAAGGGTTATGATTCCTTGATCATGTATGAATGTTGGGTTGACCTCAAAGAAATCATTCTCGTAAGTGGAACCATCATATGGCTTTGAGGTATTTTTTAGACTCGAAGCATAATGGTGCAATATGGATATCATTATTCTCGTATTGATGAGTAGATCATGATTTTGATAGCATGACAATATTTTGGGGTAGTGAAGTAAAGATGGTTGTTTAGTGAATGACTTAAGAATTTTTCACTTTGGCATTAAGGTAGGCTTCTATATATATAATCTTCTTCATAAGATGATGTGTGTTATATATTGCATATGAAAGTGAAATTTAAGATTTGTTATGGGTAGAATGACTTTGCTTTGATTATTTATGTTTGTGGATCAGATAAGGGTTTTTTTGACTTGTAAGATAAAATGCTTATTACACTTTTAGAATCCTCTTGCATTCTATGTAGATTGAACTAATTTGTATAATGGGTATAAGATGAAGCAAGTTTTTGGATGTGGTTTAAGTTTTGGAGGCATTATTATTATTATTAATCTTATTTTAACTTTTCTAGTGAACTTAAAACCATGAAGTAGGAGAAGTTGGCTTATTTTCTCATGTTTTAGGTGAACTTCCTATCTTAGGATTAATTATGGCTGATGTACCACCTAGAAGTCAATTTAGATACCTTAACCTAGATCAAAGTATAAATTGCCTAAATATGGAATTTTTGGATTAAAATTGGGTCCTTCTGGCCCACCTTAGGTAAATACTTGTGTTTGGTGGACTTATTTACGGATGTTAGGAATTGTTGAGACTATTGAACCTTTGGTGAAAGATTACTTCATGACTTGATGAATGGTGATGGTGTTTCCGCGGAGAATGATATATGGCCTATAAATATGATATGTCTCATAGTTATTATATATAACCTATATATATGATATGCCTCATAGTTATGTTGTGGCTTATACACACGAGAGAACTTACAAAAATGATTATTGGTATGAGTTCTGGATACGTATGAGGGCCAAAATCCATGATTATTATTTTGTAATTATTCCATACGCAATATTAGGTCAAGGACCGTGTTATGATCTCAGTTTGATAACTGGGAAGTATTTGTCCTTCCAAAGGATCCGGTTGTCTTGTAAGAATATAATAATTCTTATGGTTACATTATTTGAAAACTTGTGAAGGCATGTATAGATTTTGTCATTCATGATTATTAAATCAATAAATGATGTGATTCTCGCTAAACTATGCTCTTATTACTGTCTTTCGAAATAAGGGTTAAAGCCTACTTTTCAACTTAAAAATAGATTTTTTCATAAGAATAACTGCCTATTTTGATGGATAACTTATATGTAAAAGAGATTAATAATGACGTTTTAAAGAGTTGATTGAGACAGACTTTGGTGTATGATTTGATACTACTAATTACTCTACTCATGAGAGATTCTGACCTTTTCTACATATTTATAATAATTTAGTCTTGAAGATCACTCCAAGTAATGTATTTATGGACTTACACTATTTTTGGCCACAGCTTGAGTCCGTGCACCTATTATATATATTATATATATATACGTATCTCTCCAGTTAGGGATAGAGGATGACATGTTATTAATGATATAAATAATAAGTAAAAACCCAGATGGCATATTATAATATTTATTTTATATATATGTGTATTGATTTTATTTATTATGTTGACGATGTTGAGGGTATTGATGATATTTATGACTGGTTCAATTTTGGGTCTTGATGATATTAATGACCGATTCAATTATATGTCTTGATAATATTTTTGACCGATTTAATTTCAGGTCTTGCTTACATTATGAACAATTCAATTTTAGGTCTTTTTTATAGTATGATCCATTTAATTCTATGTCGTGATGATTCTAATATTGATTATATTCTTTAAATTCATTCTTTCATGCACATTTCCTATCACCAGTATGAGCCTATATCTATTAGCCCATATAAGGGGGTCACATTTGTATGGGTGATAATTATGCCTTGTGGTGTGATGTATGTTAATTGAACCTTCTGATCCTGGGGCAGTGGGGCCACATGAAAGGCTCAATTAGGTATTGGTTGTGCACACTAGCTGATTACTTACGCTATCATTAGTATTATTTTTATCATTGTTGCGATCTTTATTATGGAAAGTTAGTGATAGATTGGTTACTGATTTAGATTTGAGATTTGAGTTAATACTTTTCATTATTATACAATATTAACTCATGATTAGACGTATGGATTATAAGCCATGCGTATGTTAGTACTACATCATGCTAGGATTATAAGGTCTAAAAATAAAGATATGTTGATTTAGGTTGTGCTTTGAGTTGACCTTGTACATATATAATATATATGTATGTATTTATAGATATATGTAGCTATGGTATTACCATATTTATTCAGATTTTATACTACTTCATTTAACTCATATACTATTATATATCCTTATTTCACTCTTAATTCATATATTTTCCAGGGACATACGGTATAGTATTTAGATTCTTGAGTATGGTTGGAATAGGATTGTTCATCCTTGATACTTCCATAGCCTTATTATGCTAGTTTCATGGCTATGAGTAGAGTAGTTGCCCTTACTATCTCACTATCTTTATTATGTGATTATTGTACATTTAGGTGTAGTTTACATTCTATTTATATGTTATATGTATTATCATTGGAGCTCAGCTGGCAATTAATTACATAGTACCACGTGTTGGTACTCAGACTACAATTCTATTATCTACATATCATAGTATGAGTTATCGCCATTGATGTGTGCGTCATGCTGAGCAGTCATGGTTTGGAGATATAGAGAAAGCTCCTGAGGTTCGAAGTATTAATTTCCTCCCACTTGTGTATTAGACTAGTCTCTATGTTGTATTCAGAGATTGGTTATATCAGTGTATTCATTTTTTACTTCACTTTAAAATAGTTTTAAGTAAAAGATCTTGTATTTATACGACCAGGTTTTGGGACTATATTATATATTTGATCTTATGTTACATCAATTCTGCATTCTATCCTTTATCTGATTTGTTAGTCTCTTACTAGCCATTCTGTCCTATGGATTTGGCTTGTCTATTGGTTGTTTATAGTAGGCTCTACCATGACCTAAAAAATTAGGTCGTGAAAAATTGGTATAAGATCCTAGGTTCATCGGTGTATTAGTAAAAGAGATTAGTGTTTAGTAGAGTCTTGTGGATTGATTCAAAGATATCTTTAACCTATCTTTGGGAGGATATAAGGCCATTCTTAGGAAAATCATTTCTTTACTCTCTGACGTGTTTATTTATTGCTTTGAGCCACAAGCACATTCTTTTACTTTATTATGTCCCAAATGAATCAGGAAAGATATTCGATAAATGTAGATGAAACTTCAACATGCATTTTCAGAGCTTCAACATATTGTCAGACAGAGAGTCAGGAATGGATATCAAAGATTTTCAGCATCAACCAAAATATTTAGGGTCATCTCAAGCTCCAATAGAGCTCATGAATACTTCATCTCTTCAACATTCAACATTGGGGATCCGGAGTCTCTTGTATTTCCCTCACAGACATGGATGACATTTGAGTCATTGAGCAGTTCTCAGGCCAAAACTTGGTTGGTTGGTGTTCATCAGTGTTCTTGACCAATTTCTTAATATAAGATTAGCTCTCTAGATTTGGCCAGGCATATTCTTATTCTATATACTATTGATCCAGACATGGTTCACAGATTTATTATAGGATTAGCATTGCCACTTTATTTGGTGTTGGAGCACTTGATAATAGCTGGTTCTTCTTTCTCTTATGTTGTTGACATTTAAGGGCCATAGAGAGAGGGCATGAATTGAGTCTTACGAAGGTGGCAGTAATAGGCCATTTCATCTGTATAGTGTTATTGGTATTCCATTTTGGAGTAAGGATCCTTTTGATGGAGGTCAACTTTACTTGCAGCCTAATTACTTTTTGTAGGTAGCATTTTAGATTATTTGTTGCTCTTTGGTTAGTTATGATGGTTAAAGTGGGTAGAGTTCGATATCATTCCTTCTAATCATGATCTCTTTCTTTTTATCCTTGATTCCAACCATTCCTTTGATAGGTAGATTGAGAAATCCTCATTCAATTTACTAAGTATTGAATTTCTTGATCAAACAACATTGAATAATCATCTTTATACATTTTAGTTCCCCTGGAAATTATAGCATTGATAGATTTTAGAGTTGACCACATGACTTGTTTTATGAGGACATCTAGTTGTGTTATCACGTTGGACTTATTCTGTGTTACTCTCCTCATCCTTCTTCCTTTGGTCTAGGCTTAAAAAAGATATTGAGGGATCCCCCAAGCCACCCTTGTATCTCCTATGTGCCATACATTATTTTGCTTTCTCACTTGGTCCAATATCCTTGAAACAACTTGGAAAATTTATTTTATGATAGATCTTTCAGATTTGTTCTGCGCCGCTGTCTTGTTTAATTTGTATAACTCTCAATAGAATATTTAGAGAAGCATTTATCTGGCACTTCATGGTTTAGACATTTTTCAACTTCATAATGAACCTTAACCTTGCTTCGTGCAATGGCTTACCACTCAATTACCAAAAGTTAAAAATTTTATCCATCAATTTAAAAATGTGGGATAGTGGAAAGAATCAGTGTTGAAAAGCATCAATCAACTCATCCTAAGATTTTACAGATCTCGCTGGTAAATTTTGCAACCACATCACCCATTAACCAAAATGGAAAGATCCTCAATTAGATGGATACTTTTGATATATAAGAAATGTTGAATAGGAGGAAAAAATCCTATAAAATTCTTCAAATGATGGTTTTTGACTTTGTTAGCTTAACCACCTATAACACCCTAGGTTTTGACCCTTAGAAATTATCTTGGATTTTTGGTTTCTTGTCATTATTCTACTATGGGGTATGATTTATACACTGGGTATAGTGGGTATGGTCCAGTCATATGCATACTAGTGTTGGTTGGTGGGATGGATTTATGTTATTAGAATGGGAAAAACTATGGGGTAAGAGTCGTATTGGTATATACGAGTCATTTGGTTCATTCACTTAATATTGGACTTAGTGAATTAGGTTAGATCTACGTATGAGTGTCTCACCATAACACGTAAGTCAGGGTACGAGTCGTACGATGGACTCATAAAAAAGACAATGTTTAATCCTTTAGAATTCTATTCTGCAAAGGGTATTGGTTATGGGTACCAGTCGTATACTTGAATATGAATTGTGTTTGGGTGTGTCATACCGTGGATAGTTTTGGGTCCAAGAGAGAAATCCTAGGGTATGAGATGCAGGTGACACTCATACGGGTTGGGTACAACTCGTAACGGTCGGTCTTACGCTATTATGGGAATTTAATGCGGTTTAAGAGATGGTAATATGGACATTTCTCCACATATCCTAATAAGGTCCCCACAACTTACATTGCACTTGGGAGGTTATTTGGCCTATTATTATATTGGTAAAGCAGTTAGAAAATACTCTTGAATTCTCTCTAGAGTTCGTTGGCAAGGGAAGCTGCAGTTTCGTCTCAAGGAATGGTTTTGGGCTTGTCTTAGTGATTTCTCTCTGATATCATCATGGTTCAGGACATGTTATCTTACGTCATTGTTAGTTCTAACTAAAGGCAAGGTTTTATACAATTTTACATGGTCTGAATGTTGTATAATTTGGGGGTTTTATTTATAAATGCTTGGTTGAAATTTCCCTATGCATTAATTATGCTTTTATATGCTTTAACGATGGTTTTGGATAATTGGATTGCATGGGAATTGTTATTGATAATTGGAATTGATTTTGGAAATATTATGCCCCCAATGTGTTTGATTAAATGCCTATATCAATATTTTCACTATACTATTGGATTTTCAATGGAACTTAAGCATAGTTCAAATTTGGTAATGGAACCCTAAATGGATTAAATGGTTTTTTAATGGTTTGGATCAATAAACCTACTTGTGGTGTGTATATCAATCATCTAAGTAAATCAAATAATACGATCTAGGGGTACATGGGAATCCCTTAATCACTAAAGGGTTTGGCTAAGGATAATACTTACAAGTTATAGTCAATATGACGATACCACTATCTAATAGACTTAGTTAATAAATGGTCAATCATTTGATTGTTTGATAATGGTTTTAATTTGTTAATAATGATGAGGGTGTGATAGCTAATTATTAAGATATGAGTCTAAAGGACAGACACTGGAAACTCATGTCTGACAACATAAGGAATGACCTTGGTGTTCATATATTTGAAGGGTACATGGGAATCTCCTAACAGATGTATATATGTATCATATAGAGAGACGGGTAAATGAGAATCCCCGACTCCTATGATATCTTTAGTTCATACGGCTACATGTATCAGGTCCTATTCAGGGGGTTACACAAGAGCCATATAGCTCGTGGGTAGTATTAGGACGGTTAACCCTCACATGTTAGGTTAATGATTTCAATTGGATGCTAAACCTGGCTTCCTATCCCTTTATGGTTATATATATATATATGTATGGTTGTATGCATTATGTACGATTTTTCTTGGTTTTATAAATGGCATTATTTTATCCTTATCCTGAGTTCATACTAGTATTCATCCACTAACTTATCTTTGAGCGGCTGTATACCCGTGTTATGTTGGCACCGATCTTTCTATTCTTGCTACTTAGCATTCGGATACTCGGGTCAGTCGTTGGATTGAAGCGGTGAGATTCCATATTCTTGGAAGGCCCCATTAGATGGATGTTATTTCATACTTTAGATAACTTATGTATTTTAGTTTTGGCTATGGTTGGGGGCATGTCCCAACAAGATTTTATTACACTTTTGATTAAAGGCTCTATGGGAATACTATAGGTTTGTACAGGTGGGATCGGTAGTATTGTCAGCCTTAGTATTGGCATTGGTATTGGGGATGACACCATTGGACATACTTTCTCATTGTTCCAGTATATTTAATCTTTTGATTATTTATGTTTTGTCTCAAAACCCATTTGGTTATTGTCTTACTTATGGCCCTAATTTGGTATTGGTTTGGCTGGGTAGGTTTGGTTATCAGGGTTTGGAGGATTGGATGGCTTGGTTGGGTTGGTCTAGGAATAGACTTATCCCAAAGTTAGTCCCTATCCAGCTATGTTATCTTTTTATATGTTCAAAATTTATCCAACTCAGGCAGGCAGCTGGAGGTTGGGTTGGTTAACTGGGGTAGTCTCTAGTCATTATCAGACTTGGGATGCCCATTACGACAAGACCCCGGGTCGGGTCAAGTGCAGTTTGTATCAGCTTTTCTGGATCATGGTTAATTATGAGTACACAAAGACGTGTCTAGTAGAGTCTCTTTTAGGGGTGTGTAGCATGCCACACCCATAAGAAAAAGAGTATAGGGAATTTAGGAATGTTTTACTTTCTTCGTATTCTATTTTCAAGCTTACTGTTTAAGTCCTAGAATCTTATCTAATCCTTGGTTGTTCACTTTCTAGATCATGCCTTATAGATCTGGAACACAAAGTAACTCTTCAGTCCCATCCGGGGACAATATTTACTGGGTACTTCCTATGTCTAGAGTTTGTCTTTGATCTTAGTGTCCTATCCTTGATAATTTTAGGATTTCTTCAGTTACTACTAGTCCTCCTCAGGGTGAGGTGAATAATGCAGAATTTTGCCAATCTATTCATGTTATTGCTCAATTGGTTATTGCTTAGGTTGAGGCAGATGCATCTGGTGGGTTGTCTACTGAGGCTACAAGGGTTGGCCAGTTTATAAAGCTGAATCCTCCTACTTTTACTAATATGAGGGTGGAGGAGGATCCTTAGGCTTTCTTTTATAAAATAGAGAAGATATTCAAGGTAATGCAGGCAACTAATATGGAAGGCATAAACTTTACAGCTTAACAACTCAAAGATTTTGTGTACCATAGGTATGAGGAGTGGGATAGGTATAGAGGTGATGTGGGAGAGTCATCCTTATGGTTAGGTTGAGGCAGATGCATCTGGTGGGATCGTTTCTTTCCTCATGAGCTTAGTGAATAAAAAATAGAGGAGTTTGCAGATCTTAAGTAAGGGAAAATATCTGTTAAGGTATATGCCTTGAAATTTCATCAGCTATCAAGGTATGCTCCTGATTTGGTGGCTGGTATGAGAGCGAGGATGAGAAAGTTTAATTCTTAGCTATCTCGAGATTTGATCTTGGAAAGTAATAATACTTTATTGATCAAGGATATGGGCATTTCTAGGTTGATTATCCATATGCAATTGGTGGAGGATGAAAAGAGAAAACAGGCAAAGTTCTAAGATAGGCAGGGTAAGAGAAGCAGGTTTTTGGACCAGGAAAGTGCTCAGTCGTATGGTTGTTGGTATAGAGAAAATAGGCAACTTCTACTGCTAGTGCTTCTTACCTAAAGAAGTTGGGTGATAGGCTTCAGCAAGGTAGTGATAACTTCTTGGCATAATTTGTCTGATCTTAGGAGAGTGAGGGTCAGTGTTTTTGTTTATTCTCTCCTTGTCATTTTTGTGGTCATCCTCATTAGGGTTATTGTGATGAATGAAGGGAAAAATATTTCAAGTGTCGCCAGCCTGATCATCTACTTAGTAGAATTGCCTAGTTAATAATGTTGGTATAGGAGAAAACAAAGTTCCTTTTGCTACATCTTCTTCTCCTGCACCTAATGGTGCTGCTTCTGTTTTGGTTACTGCTCCTTCTTTTAGTGTTGGCCGGAATAGGTTGTATGCTCTTGTGTCTTGGCAGGAATCTGAGACATCTCCTGATATCGTTACTAGTACATTGCAACCATACTCTCATAATTTGTATTGTTTGCTTGATCCAAGGTCCACTCTTTATTATGTGTTCCCATTTATGGTTGTATTATTAGATTTGATTCAAAAATTATTTCATATCCTTGTTTTGTTCCAACCCTGATAGGTGATTTGATTATTGCTGAAAGAGTCTACAGGGGGTGTGTGGTATTTATTGGTGGTAGGCAAACTTTGGTGGATTTGTTTGAGCTGGATATTGTAGACTTTGATGTCATTTCGGGGATGGATTAGTTATATTTTTGCTACACGTCCTTGAATTATCAGACCTGTAAGATTGTCTTTAGGTTCCCAGGTGAACCGGTCATAGTATGGGAGGGTGGTTCTCTAGATCCTAGGCGGAAGTTCATTTCATATCTTAGAGCATAGAGGTAATATCTAAATGATGTCTTTATCACTTTGTCTGGGTTAAGGATTCTAACTTGGAAGGCCCTTCTTTACAGTTAGTTCTGGTGGTTAATGAGTTTCTTGGGATCTTTCCAGAAGATCTTCCTGGTGTTCCTTTGGATAGGGAAATATAGTTTATTATTGATTTGCTTCCAAACACTGGTCCAATATCTATTTCTCCTTAAAGAATGGCTTCGACTGACTTGTGGGAACTCAAAGAACAACTTAATAATCTTCTTGATAAGGGGTTTATTCAGCCTAGTGTATCTCCTTAGGGTGCATCGGTGTTGTTCATGTGAAAGAAGGATGGTTTCCTTTGGATGTGCATTGACTATCGGTAGTTGATTAAGGTAATAGTCAAGAACAAGTATCCTCTTCCAAGGATAGATGACTTGTTTGATTAGTTGCAAGGTGCCAAAATCTTTTCTAAAATAGATCTTCGGTCTGGGTATCATCAGCTTAATATTAGGGAGGAGGATATCCCTAAGAAAACTATTTGTACTTAGTATGGGTACTTTGATTTCTTGGTGTTGTCATTTGGTTTGATTAATGCTTTGGCGGTATTTACGGATTTGATGAATAGGGAGTTCAAGTAGTTCTTAGATCTCTTTGTCATTGTATTTATCGATGACATTATGGTTTATTTGGAAAGTGGGGTGGATTATGCTAATCATTTGCGTGTGGTATTGCAGGCCTTGAATGAACAACAATTATATGCCAAGTACTCCAAGTTTTTGTTGAACATTGTGACTTTCCTTAGTCATATTATTTTTATTGTGGGGATTATGGTGGATTCTCAAAAGGTGGTTATGGTTAAAAAGTGTCCTTCACCCATGACTCCAATTGACATTCAGAGTTACTTGGGTTTGGGTAGGTATTATAGGCGGTTTGTGAAAAGCTTTTCGAGGATAGCTGCTCCTTTGACTAAATTGACTTAGAAAAAGGTAAAATTTTCTTGGTCGGATACTTGTGAGGAGAGTTTTGAGAAGTTGAAGGACAAGCTAACTTCAGTTCCAGTCTTGACCTTGCCGAAAGGAAGTGTAGGGTTTTTGGTTTATTGTTATACATCTTAGATAGGTCTTTGTTGCATTTTGATACAGTATGGGAATGTAACTGCCTATGCTTCCAGGTAGTTGAAGGGATATAAGAGGAATATCTTATTTATGATTTGGAGCGTCTTGCGGTGGTCTTTTCTTTGAAAATATGGCAGCATTATCTTTATGTTCTACACGTGGATATCTTTTCTTATCATAAGAGTCTACAGTATGTGTTCACTCAGAAGGAGCTTAATATCCACCTAAGATGCTTGGAGCTTCTCAAGGAATATGATATGAGACTTCACTATCACTTTGGTAAAGCTAATGTGGTTGCTGGTACTCTTAGTAGGTTAGCCATAGAGAGTTTGGCTCATGTGGAGGAAGGAAAGCAGGAATTGGAGAAGGATATTCACCTTTTGGTTAATCTTGCAGCTCTTCTCTTAGACTCCAAGGATGGTGGTGTGATGATATAGAAAGTGGTTTCGTCATCTCTTGGTGCAGATATCAAGGAGAAGCAAGTGCTAGATCCTATCTGGATAAAAATAAAGAGTGTTGTTGGTGGGAAAAAGGTAATGGTGCTTGATATTAGTAGTGATGGTACTTTATGGTACCAAGGGAGGTTATGTGTTCTGGATGTCGATGGATTGCGACCATGGATTTTTGCTAAGGTGCATGATCGTACTACGTTGTACATCCCGGTTCTACCAAGAAGTATCATAATCTCAAGGAGATATATTGGTGGAATGGTATGAAAAGGGATCTAGCTGATTTTTTGGTCAAGTGCATGGTGTGTTACTAGGTTACGGTTGAGCACATGAGCCTTGGGGGATTGTATCAAGAAATTGAGTTGCCCATGAATTGGGAGGTGATCAATATAGATAACGTTACCAGTCTTCCTCGGTCTCGGAACCAATTTGATTCACCGTGGGTCATCATAGATAGGATTATAAAGTCTGCTCACATCTTGATAGTGAGGACTACCTTTTCGGTCGAGGACTACGCGAATTTGTATCTTTAAGAGATTATGAAGATACATGAGGTACATGTTTCGATCATCTCTTATCATAGTAAATAGTTTTCATCTCATTTTTGGCCATTCTTACCAGAAAGAGTTGGGTACGAAGGTTAATCTAAGTACTACTTTTCATTTGCAAATGGATGGGCAAGCAGAAAGGACTATTTAGACATTAGAGAAATACTTCAGGGATGCATGATTGATTATGGTGGCAATCAGGTTGAGCATCTAACTTTGGTAGAGTTTGCTTACAACAATATCTATCAATCTAGTATTGGTATGACCCCTTTCAAGGCATAATATGGTTTGAGGTGTAGATCTCCTATTGGGTTGTTTGGGCATTGTAAAGTTAATATGTTTGGTCCTAATTAGGTCTATTAGGCTATGGAGAAGGTAATGTTGATTCTGGATAAGCTTAAGGCTGCCCAAAGTCGCCAAAAGTCCTATGCAGATATGAGGCGCAGAGACTTGGAGTTTGATGTTAGGGATAAGGTATTCCTTAAGGTATCTCCCATAAAGTTAATAATGTAGTTTGGTAAGAAGGGGAAGCACAATCCCCAGTTTCTTGGTCCTTATATGGTTCTGAGAGAGTTGGGAATGTTGCTTATAACTAGAGTTGCCTTCTAGTTTGAGCTTACTTCATCCGATCTTTCATGTTTCCATGTTGAAGAAGTGCATTGGTGATCCTTCTTTGGTTATTCCTTTGTAAGGGTTGGGTATCTCGGATTCTCTATCTTATGAAGAAATCTCGATTAAGATATTGGATAGGCAGGTTCATCACTTGCGAATCAAGTATGTAGATTTGGTGAACGTATTGTGGTAGAAACATAAGGTGGAAGAAGTTATATGGGAAGCGAAGGAGGACTTGAAGTCAAAGTATCCACATCTATTTTTTCTTCCTGGGATTCCTGCGGAAGGTATGTGTCTTCAACACTCTTTATTTTTGGAGTTTTTTAAAGGAAATATTAATATCTTTGCCTTTTCATTTTCAAACTTTGTTAAAGATTTGAAATATATTTGATAATGCAAAAGACTAGTGCGTGTAGTTACCACTACCTTGTTTTTCATTTAGGAACGAATATTCCTTGTGAGAGATACTATAACACCATGTATTTTGCCCCTTCAAAAATTTCCTGGATTTTTAGTTTCTAATCATGATACGACTATGGGGTATGGTTGGTATGGTCCAGTTGTATGTTAACCAGTTTTGGTTGGTGGGATAGATTTTTTTTACTATAATATGTACGACTATGGGGTACAGTCATATTGGTGGATACGTGTTATTTAGTTCATTCACTTAATCTTAGACTTAGTGACTTAGGTTGAATCTAAGTATGAGTGGCTCACCATGAGCCATAATTCATGGTACGAATCATACCATTGACTCGTATGAGGGACAGTATTCAATCCTCTTGGGATTTTATTCTGCTAGGGGTATAGGTTATGGGTACCACTCATATACTTGATTAAGACTTAGTTTTAGGTACGTTATTCCTTGGACAGTGTTGGGTCCAAAAGGGAAAGCCCAGGGTACGAGAGACGGGTGCCACTCATACAGGTTGGGTACTACTCGTAAGGGTCAATAGTACCCTATGTCAGGAATTTAGCACAGTTTAAGTGAGGGTAATCTGGACATTTCCCCACTTATCCTAATAAGGTCCCACAACTTATATTGCACTTAGAAGGTTATTTGCCCTATTATTATACTCTTAAAATACTTAGAGAATACTCTAAATCCTCTCAAGAGTTCTTGGGCAAGGAAATCTAGGGTTTTATCTCAAGAATTGGTTTAGGGCTTGTCTTGGTGATTTCTCTCCATCATCATCTTTTTTTAAGGCATGTTCCCTTCCCTCATTGTTAGTTCCAACTAAAGGCATTGTTTTATACAATATTTGTATTGTTTGAATGTTGTATGTTTTGGGTTTTCAGATATGATTTGGGGGTTTTATGGATAAATGATTAGCTATGGTTTTCCTATGCTTTAAATATGCATTTATATACTTTAATGTTGGTTTTTTGATAATTGGATTGTATGGGAATGGTTATTTATAATTGGGATTGGTTTTGGAACTACTATGCCACCAATGTATTTGATAAAATGCCTATATCAATGTTTTCACTATGTTATTAGACTTTCAATGGAACTTGGGCATGGTTTAAACTTGGTAATGGAACTCTAAATGGCTTAAATGGTTTTGGAATGGTTTAAAAAAATGGTTCGGCTTAATAAACTTACTTGGGTACATAGGAATCCCCCAAGTAAATCAGATAATATGATCTATAGGTACAAGGGAAACCCTTGATCACTAAAAGGTTTGGCTAAGGAAAATACTTGCAGGTTATAGTCGGTATGACGATACCACTGTATAATAGCCTTGGTTAATAAATGGTCAATGGTTTGGCTGTTAGGTAATAGTTTTAATTGGACAATAATGGTGGGGGTGTGAAAGCTAATCATGAAGATGTCAGTCCAAAGGACAGACACTGCAAACTCATGTTTTCTAACATGAATAATTGCCTTGGTGTCCATATATTTTAGGGATACATGGGATTTCCCTAACACATGTATATATGTTTTAAATAGAGCAACGGGTACACGGGAATCCCCTACTCTTATGATATCTCTGTTTCATGCAACTAAAAGCATAAGGTCCCGTTCAGGGGGTTACACTAGAATCATATAGCCTATGGGTGGTTTTATGATGGTTAATCTTCACATACCCAAGATAATGATTTCAAATGAATGCTAAACCTGGTTCTGTACCCCTGCATGGTTATATATATATATATATATATATATATGTATATATGTATGGCTGTGTACATTATGAATGATTTTACTTGGTTTTATAAATGAATTTATTTTACCCTTATCCTGAGTTCATGTTAGCATTCACCCGCTAACCCATTTTCGGGAACCTATAAACCCATGCTATGTAGGAACCGGTCGTTCTACTCTTCCTACTTTGCATTAGGATACTTGGGTCAGTTGTTGCATTGAAATATTGAGCTTTTATCTTTCCGGAAGGCTCTATTTCATGGATATTTTTTCATACTTTAGATTACTTATGGATTTTGGTTTTGTATATTGTTGGGGGTAAGTCCCTACAAGATTTTATCACTCTTTTGGTTAGTGGCTTAGCGGTACTGCTATGGTCTGGTATGGGTGAGATCAGTAGTAGTGTCATCCTTAGTATGGGCATAACTTATCAATGTTCTATCATATTTTATTTTGGGATTAATTATATTATGTCTTTGAACCCATTTACATATGGCCTGGTTTATGGCCCTTTATTTTGTATTGCTTTGGCTTGGTTGGTTTGGTCGGCATAGCTTAGCGGACGGGATGGCTTTATCAGGTCAGTCTACAAATAGGTTTTTCCCAATGTCAGTCCCTGTCCAACTATGCTATATTGTTATATGCTAAAAATTCATTCAACTCAAGGTAGTATGCTGGAGGTTGGGTTGGGTAACAAGGATGATCTCTAGTCCCAGTTGAACTTGGGATGCCCATTATGACAAGGCCCCAGGTCAGTTCGTGTCACCATCACCATATAGGTCCTTCATTTGGAATAAGTGCAACATCAAACTTGTGACATGGCATACTTACCCTCTATAGGTGGGATGGGAGTGATGTCCGTTCGGCATCCCCTAGGTGATCTTCGACCTCAAGGTGTCAAACAATGGTAGCGGTGTTGCTACCAGGTTGGCTTATTGTGTCATTTAGGCTTAAATTTAAACATGAATAAGATAAAAAATAATAAATAAATTAAATCTAATACTACTACAAACAAAAGTAAATCATAACACTACAAAGAATGAACACTATGCTTCATTCTAAACTTCTTAGAATTGAATGTACGCGACCATTAGAAATACTTTTATCAAACTAGGAGTTGGGGTCAAATATGTAGGGAATGAGAGCAATAGATTAACTCTCAAGTATCACAAGTGACTATGAGTTGGCATATAATTCTTAAAATGAATGAAAATAAGTAAAATAGGGGTTACTTTAAAAAGGTTTGTGTATTCAAAAATATCTATATCGATGTTAGGTTTCCAAAACCAAAACATAGTGACTATAATTGAATAGTAGAGGTACTTGGGGTTATGTCTTCTTAAGAGTAATTATGAGTGCCATTAATTTAAAATTAGCCTAAAATTCATGTGAAAGTTATTATTAAGCTAGGTCCTAACTATTGGGGATAATCTTTCAATTGACCACCAAATTTCATGAAGGTTTCTTTCGAACAGATGTATGTGTACAATACTAAACAACCAAAAACCTCAAATAAGTTAGTCTATTTCTCACAAAAGCTAACAATTGAGAAATTCTAAAGTATTTGTCAACTTAATCTCTCCATTCTTATTTTCTCTTTTAAAAATTAAGAGATCTAAGTGTGATTAGAGTTTGCAATATCAATTCTTGAGTTGAGACATGGAGATTTAGCTAAAATCATGACACAATCAAATATAAAAGTATTTAGTAACTACCCACACATTAATCAACACTCAATAAGGCATAACCTCAAGCTAGGAAATTAGATATTCATCACAAGAGAAAAAGGAAAGACACCTATATTCTTATTAAATTCCACCACAGAATCCACAATCCACAAGAGAAATTCCAAATTCAAAAGCAAGAAAATATTAATGAACAACTAAAATCCGAACTAATGTATCAATTTCAAGCTTTAGCTTTTAGAATATGAACTAATATAGGTTTTCCATCACCCAAGAAGGACTAAATATCTCTAGAAAAATCATTCCCCAGAATTACAACTATCAAACCACGTCCAATTTGACTGAGGTAAAATTGGTTGGTGATTACATTAGTGATGCACCAAATCATCTCCGGGATCACTGAATTTTCAATACACTGAACCCTAGGGGTTATTTTTTTCCTATTTGGGTGTGATTCTTATTATCATTTCATCGAACTTTGGACCTAACCCAATCGATTTTATTTGGCAATGGGCTATTGCTTTAAGAGATGTGCATGCCATTTTTGTGATGCATAAATTCTTCCAGGTGATACTCTTTTGCACATTCGGCTCTGGTGTTTCACTCTTTTGCTTATTTTTTACCCTTTATCCACATCATGGCTTTAAACCTTAAATTAAGTCAAAATAATATTAAAATATATTCAAATTAGCATTAAGGAGATGATTTCATGCCATTTTAGCTCACATGAGTCATAAATTACTAACTCATCATTTGTTGTCTTCGTGGTCATATTATTTCTAATGAGATGATATAGGTTAACTCATATATGATTGATGTAGTTATAAGTTGTCTTAGACTGATAACCCCAATAGATATTGGGATTTATTAGGTTTAGATGGTTACTATAAGAGATTTATAAAAGTTTTTCATCTATTACAACTCTATTGATTTGGTTGACTAATAAAAATTTATATTCCAGTGGTCTAGGTAATATGAGAAGAGATTTTAAGAGTTGGAGTCTTGGGTTACTTCTACTTTTCTTTTGATCCTAGCAGAGGGTACATTAGTTTTGTGGTGTATGTTGATGCGTTGAGAGTTAGGCTGGAGTATATTTGATGTAGAACGATAAGATGATTACCTATTCTTCTAGACAATACAATGTTCATGAGAACAATAAATGATGTAGAATGGTAAGTTGATTGCTTATGCTTCTAGACAACACAATGTTCATGAGAACAACTATGTGATTCATAATCTTGAGTTAGAATTTGTGATGTTTGCTTTAAAATTTTTGCATTATTATCTCTGTGGTGTGCATGTTGATGTGTTTTTAGATCATAATAGCATGTAGTATGTTGTCACAACAAAGAAGTTGAATCATTGATAGAGGGCATAGCTTGAGATCCTTAAGGACTACAACATAAGTATGTTATACCATTCGAGTATCTCAAATACAGTTGATGATGCTTTTTGCAGGTTTTCTATAGAGAGTGTTGCCTATGTAAAAGGGAATAAGAAAGAGCTTACGAGAGAGGTACATAGAATTACGCATTAGGAAGTCTATCTATGGAATTTTGATGAGGGTGGTATGGTGTTTTAAAATGGTCCCAAGTCTACATTAGTGATAGAGGTAAAAGAGAAATAAGATAGTGATCCGATATAACTTCAGTTGAAGGATGTCAGTCCATAAGTAGAAAGTTAAGGTTTTCTCTTATGATAAGGGTGATATTTTTTGGAACCAAAGTAGGTTCTATATGCCTAATATAGATTGGTTGATGGCATAAAATCCATATGAGGTTCACAATTCATGATATTCAATTCATGGAAGAATATAGATGGGTTGATGACACAAATCCTCTCTGAGGCTCACAATTCATGATATTAAATTCATCCATGCTCTACTAAGATGTACCAGGACTTGAGGGAAGTCTTTTACTAGAGTAGTATGACTAAAGACATTACGTATTTTGGGGAAAAGTGTCCTAATTGTCAGCAAGTGAAAGAAGTGTTGACACCTAATATTTTCCATCCATAATCCACTTTAATTTTGAGCTTATTTGATTTTATATAAAAATAAATATTTATTTTATTCGTATTGTGATTTTGATAGTATGCAATAGTCCACCACTGCAAGATGGACCTGATTTGATACAAGGTCCTTGTACAATAAAATAGAAGGGTAGTACAAACTAAAATGAAAATATGTAGCAAAGTAAAGATACAAAATTTTATATGGAAACTCCTTGCTCAAGGGATAAAAACAATGACCAACCCAGTAGGAATTCACTAATAACTTCCACTAAAAACTCTGAGAAACCTCAACTATACAACCTAGCATTTAACCTCTAGATTTCTACAACTTTTCAATAACCTTATCACAACACACTCTCACAATATTACAACTATAAGCTCTCCATTAGATATTTCTACATACCAAATGACTCTAAACTTAATAAATAAGGCTAAATAGACTACTCGCTGAGTGAGATGTGAGTTTATAATTGTAAGATTCTAAAATACCTCAAACAATTCTAGAAACAATAAATCATATAAGCTATGAAAAAATGAGTTCCTAAATTGTTAAGTACTTAAAATATTGGGTGAGGCTTTTGCTTGAGAAAATTACTTTTGATTTTTTGAAAAATCTTGATCTTCATTTCTCAAGTATGTTTTGTAAATTTGATGAGCATTGGTAGAGAAGATTCCTCATTGGTGGATGCTAGAAAGACAACTAAAAATTCATCTCACTGATGTGTTGACATTATCTAGAAAGTATTAGACAACTGGCACACTATAAAAATGCAAGTAGATGCAATACTACATATTGGGATGCTAATTCTCATTACTTGTCCTTTCACCGAGTTAAAAAATTAGCTAAACATATGTTATTAAGTTATAGTGATGATGTTTGTCAATCATCAAAACATAAACATGATAGCCATAACAAGAACAATCCTGGAAGCCTATTTTTCCCTCTTTTGAAGATGACAAACATAGTGCCTTTGGTAGAACATGCTACTTGGATTTTTTTCTAGTTCCACCTGCTACCATGCAGGTCAGAAACTTACACTAGTTCCATATGTCACCAGTATTCACAATACCAAGAACCAGTTATCCCTATCACTTTCAACTGTCACCAGTCCCCCCCTTTCACTTACACTAGTAGTTGCCCCATTTAATCTTCACTCTTTTGGCATAATTTATACAAGGATCATAAAGAAAATTAGGTACTATACATCATAAGAAATCACAATAAGGATAAGAAAATTGAGTCATTAAACAAGTTAGTGTTATAGTTCTATAAAAAGGAATTAACCATGTACTCGTGTCAAATTTGGACAAAGATAAAAATATAGAATGAAAGGACAGAGAGAGGGAATCAACTAGGATTGAAAGTATAGAGAAAAATATAAAATAGGTGATCAAAGTGTTTCATGTCAAATTGATTATCATTAATCAATGCCTCATTCTTGATTTTCAACAGAGCATTCTCATCCATGAAATGTTCAGTCACCCCTTTAGCTGGGTCATTTCCATCTGGACTTTATTTGAGACACTAGGTGTAGGACTAGTTCCTTCTATGAATTCAATTAGTTAAGAAATTTGTGCTTCAATCTCAGTTTCCTTTTTTGCAACCATAGTGACAGATCCTTATCTTTAGATTACTCACCTTTTGAGCAGCAATAAGATTTGATATTATAAACTTGAGACCAGCTTATTTTTTCTTCTTAGCATACTCACACACTACAAGGATAATGAGTCTTAATTTTTTCCTCTTTTCTCAAACAGTATCAAAACCAGATCTTGGTTTTATCCTAAAGTGGTAAAACACATTTGTGAGGAGAAATCTATAGCCAAGACCATGATTCTTCAACTTACAGATCATCAATCATTATTTTAGGGTCACTAAGTTGATTACATGAGTTAAGAGATTCCATTAGAAAAAGAGGTATGGTATATTACTAAATGATCAACCTTTAGCTAATGGAAGTAGTACCTTGCAAACTAGTTCAAAACAAGTTGAGACTCAGGTTTTATTTCCTTTTTAAGCAATCAAAATCTTCCCTTTATTCACTTTGATAAGGAAATATTATTAAGGAAGGTTTCTAAAGAATACTTGTACTTACAATGTCTAACTCAAAAGAAGGAACATGAAGAATCTCTCTAGCTAATGACGTTTTCAAAGTGAACTTGATTTAATTTACACTTTCATTAAGAAGCAATTCATTTTCTATGAACATTAGTTCTTTATAGAATTTCCTAACCTCACTAATATATTTAATACCCATAGATTTGAACAAATACAACCATTCTTAAGCATCAACAAGAGCAATGAGGGAACTCAACCATAACCCAATTGAAATATTAGCACTAAATACGTGTCAGGAAATGATTTCACGAGTCGTGATAGCACCTACTTTAACCCGCTTGTAGGTAAGCCAAACTGTATCCTAGAAGGACAAGTAATGGGTTAGTTGGTGGAAAGTAAATGTAAAGATCAAAATTATACAAGTGATTAAACTACAAGCCATACAATATAAGAATTGTAGCATAGTTTACGATAAAAAAGGAAAAGGGTAGAAATATCTCTCAACCTTGTAAGGTCAGTACAAGAGCATCTAAAAAGAATAAGAGTACTATAGGCATCAAATCTAAAATAGTCTAAAAAAGAAAGACCATCCAAAATTTTAAAAAAAAAAAGAAAGCTCAGGTCTCATCTAATCTACAAACTTCAACCAGCACTAGTATAGACATCAATAGCGGCATCTAGTACTCAAAATTGTATCAAGAAAAGATGCAGAAGTGTAGTATGAGTAATAAAGTATCAGGTACCTAGTTCGCATCATCGTCCGACTGAGTTAAATTTTAATTCAAGTACCATTAGATGAGACCTAACAAACTAAGGTAAGAAAAAAGGGCAAACATAGAATTGTGCTCCACATACTAAAGGTAAACAATTGAGTAAATAATAGCAAGAGAACATGATTAACTATATCCTAACTAGGCCCCAATAAACCCATAAGGCATAAATAACAGAAATAATACAGTCAGGCCCCATAAGATCTATGGATGTAACCAAAAAGAAAATATAGATAGTGACACTCATAAAATATGTAAACCTTAAATCATAACTGTAAATCCTTTCCAACCAAAAAAATTGAACTTGAATGGTTCAATAACCCTCTAAGTATCCCTCAATGCTAGACTTGAATTTGAGATAGTACCACAAATATCGGACTTGAACCAGAACTAATATCATCATAGATGTCGAACTCTAACTTGTCTAATTATCATAAATTTCCGAACAAGAATTGGTCTAAATATATATAGAAGGTTCAAGCCTAAATGAAGTTAGAATATGCCTAAATCCTCTTCGGGCTCCACAATGTAGATAGGATGATGTAAGAAATTCCTTTTTAAGAAACGGGCAAACCTAGAATAGTGCTCTATACACTGAAGGTAACAACCGAGTAAATAATATCAAGAGAACATGATAAACTATAGTCTAACTGGGGCCCCAATAAACCCATAAGGCTCAAATAACATAAATAATCCAATCGGGCCCCCATAAGCCTGATAGATTCAACCAAAAAGGAAATACCTACAATGAAACTCATAAAATATCTAAACCTTAAAATCTTAATCGTAAATCCTTCCCAACAACAAAAATTGAACTTGAATGATTCCATAACCCTTATAAGTATCCCTCAGTCCTAGACTTGAATTTTAAATAGTATCAAGAATATCAGACTTGAGCTAGAAGTAATATCATCATAGATGTTAGACTCGAACTAGTTTAAATATCATAAATTGACCTTAAAAGGGTTGGATGGGCCTACTTTTATCCTTGAAAATCCATTCTAAGGCTATTTCTACCCCAAGATAGACTAATAGTCAAAAATCCCATAATAAGGTACTAAATAAGTTTCACTACGTCATAGGGTAGAAATTTGACCCAAGGAATAGGTAGCTAGGTCAAGTTTGCCTAAATATGGCTCTCTAATTGGCTAAATAGTCTACATTTTTCCAACTGTGCTATCAAGTAATAATTTCAAATGTAAGACTAGCATAATATCATAGCAATACCATAATAAAGCTCAATCTGTGAAAAGAGTAAGTATAGCCTACCTAGACGCCAAAGAATGTCTGCTGAAGTCTGCTAAATTAGAGATTTTTAATTTCAAGAAGCCTCCACATAATGCAAATCTATTAAAATAATGATCTACACTTCAATTATAACAATGATATTCATATTGCATTTTTATGCTTCAGATCTAAAATTAATTTAAAATCCCATATAGGGACTACTTATGGAATTACACTTTCGAAATCATCAACGCACCCCCTTATGCTCAAGAATCATTTACCTGCAAGAATGAGTAAATTCCTAGCTCAAACAATCAATTAAACCTTAAAAAGTACTAGGGATTTTTTACTACATTGGAGAATTAAATCAAGGATTTTATGGAAATATACAAAGTCTACGATGAGGAAGCAACCTTTTCAAGATGAACAACACCCCATGATTACACAAGGATTAATGTCCTATTTCCTAAGCTCCCTAGGGATTTATGGCTCTTAGCACATGGAGAAAATGGGTGTAAATCAGGTGAAGAGAGGAATTTATTGCCCCTGCAGTTATAGCTTAAGCAACTATTTGACAACTTAAGTAATCTCCACTAAAGCGTTACATGGTATCTTAAGAGACCCCAACGCCTGGATGACCTCTGCTTTAGCGAACAACATATCCCTTAATTGACATCTGCTAAAACAGTAAGGCCTCTCCTAAAGATATATAGTGGGGAACCAGCTTTTGCAGCTATAGAAATAGTCTATCCACTTAAGAAACCATTGCATAAGAGACCAAAGATCCACTTAATCAGGTACACCAGCTGGGTCTATGCACCAGTTGAACTTGGTTTTTGCCATATTTTAATCCACTCCTTGATAATTTTTTAGAATCCCGTAAATGCAAAAAACTATTCTAACCTATAAACTTTAATATTTTGGACTCAATGGAGCCATCAGAGTTTCCATCCAAAGTTTTTTTAATGAAATGTGGGCCCATGCTGAAAAGACACTTTCACAAAAATCATTGAAGGGACACTTTTACAAAAATTCAACATATAGCCCGAAATGAGTCTAGAAGCCTTGGAACCTAAACCAAAGGTTCCCATACCCTAAAATCAACATTCTAGAGCTAATGGAACTATTGAAATTGGCACACGAGGTCATTAACCTAAAGTTTATACTCAATAGAAAATCCTTAATAACTAGAATTTCAAACTAAAGAATTGACACTTTAAACCAAATGAATTGTCCAATAATAGAAATGTTAGCTCCAGCAAGTCATAAATGACTTGGGAAAGCTATAAAATAGCTAAAAAGTATAAAAATTTAAAAAATGACTAAGAGGGTCATTATAATATCCATTACAAAAGGGACTTTCATCTACAAAAATAAAGGGATAGGATGTACCTAAAAGCTCAAAAAGGTGGGTATACTGGGCCCTGTATCGCTCTCGATCTCCAACGTTTCCTTCTTTATTGCACGGTGACTCTACTAGACCTTAACTACTAGAATCTCCCTAGAGGGTAATCGCCTGACATACTTGGCTAATATGAGAATTGGTTCATCCATAAAGGTCAATGTCTCATCCTATTAAATCAAGTCATACTAAAGTACATGTCATTGTGGATGTAATGTTGCAAAATAGTAACATAAGAACCGATATTAATAATTGCAAAATCTGAGGGCAAGTCCAACTCATAAGCCACCTCTCTAATGATGCAAAGTATCTAAAATTGTCCAATATATTTAGGGCTTAGATTTCCATTTCTCCCAAACCTCATCATATCTTTCTAACTCCAAACCTCAAGGTATGAAGTCCACGAACAACATAAGCCTTTATTCTACTTTGGCTACCCTTACACTATTCTGAATCATTCAAAATCTATCTAATAACTCTCAAATAAGTCAATACCACCGGGCCTATCCTTGATAGTCTCAAAACTATTGAAGATAATAAATGCCTACCATAAAGTGCCTCAAAAGGTTCCATCTCATTACTTGAATGGTATTTATTATTATAGGTGAATTTCATAAATGATAAGTGTTCCTTCCATTGACCTCTAAAGTTAATAACATAAAATCAAAACATATCCTAAAGAATATGAATTGTCTTCTCTAACTTTCTGTTAGTTTGATGGTGAAAATTGGTGCTAAGACCCACTTGAAAACCCAACTTATCCTTGAAATCTCTCTAGAATCTAGAAGTGAATAATGATCCCTAAATTGAAATAATAGATATAGGTACTCCAAGAAAGTGAACTATCACACAAATAGATACATGGGCGAGCCTTTCGGTACTAAAAGACATCTGAATTGGAAGGAAATTTGTTAATTTTATGAGTCGATCGACAATTACCCTAATTCCATTAGAACCATAAGAGGTGTGAGGCTAACCACTAACAAAGTCCATGGTGATCATCTCCCACATCCACTAGGGAATAGGAAACCTTTTAATTAAGCCATCAGACCTATGATGCTCAACCTTAACGTATTAACAACATAGGCAATGAGCTACATAGTCTGTCATATCTCCTCTCATTTTGCTCAACCAAAAATGTTGGATGTCCCAGGATGAATAGAGTATCAAGAGCTATGAGCCTCACTCAATATTAACTAAATCAAGTCTCTAACCCTTAAAACACAAATACGGTCATTATACCTTAGTATATGCTTAGAATCCATGGTTACCCTCCTAGAGCCACCCCTCATCACTAGATCACGAATGACACAAAGTCTCTTATCCTAAAACTGGCAACTCTAAATTTTCTCAAATAAAGTAGGCATATCCTCAACACTATGAAAGATCCTCCTAGTGTTTGTAATATTAAGTCGCACCATCAAGTTTTCTATGTATTAGATATCCAATGCCAACAACCTCTTAGAAGCTAAAATTCAAGCCAAACTACCCATACTCATCTCCTTCTAGCTAGAGGCATCCAATACCACATTTGGCTTATATTGATGGTGTATAATATCGATGTCAAAATCCTTTAGTAACTCCACCCACCTATATTGTCTTAAACTAATCTCTTTTTAAGTTAAAGTGCTATTAACTATGATTATTAGTGCAGATCTCACAATAAATAAGCATTTGAGGAAGTTAACCTAAAGTTTATGCTCAATAGCCAATCCTTATTAGCAAGAACTTAAATATAAGTAATTAGTTATAAAAACCAAATAAATTTCCAAGTAAGTAAACTATAAACTCCATCAAGTTATAAATAACTTAGGTCAGATAAAGAAATATGCCAAATAGCAAAAAATACGAAATTGCAGAAAATAACCTAGAGGGTTATTAATACTCTTCCAAAGAGCACAATTTGATTACGAATGTCATAGTATTATTTTTAGGCTCTTAACTATGGAATCATTATAACTTTTATTTTATTTTCTTATGACATAGCCTCTTATTAATTCATATTTGAAAACTGGATAATTTTCTCTTTAATAGAGACCCACATCAATCCTTCGCTGCCAACTTAAAATTGATTATTTATCTTTCATGTGCACCTAATAGTATTTTTTATAGACTGAACATATAACTTAGAATGTCTATTGCTTCTTTTGATTGAGAAAGCTTCAAAGAATTTTGTTAACAATAATGCATCACTATCTAGGATTACATTGTACTCATGGGGTCATTCATGGACCTTTCTTTTTCTATATTGGATAGAAATTCTTCTATTTTATATAATAGAAACACTTGGTCCTGTACTGAGTTCTCTATAACAATTTATTTTAGAGAGATCAGTATTACCCTTATAAGATTTTATGCTCCAAAAAAGATTGATATAGATCTAAAGAATAGAACAGTTTCTCTGTGTGACCATCAATTGAGGAGCCATCAATTTTTGAATTGAAGCCCCTTCGATCTCATTTGCACTGTGTATTCTTCGGGGCTGACAATACCTTATCAATGATTATTGTTGTAGATTTTGTAGAACTGTAGGTTAAATCATTGATATCAGTGTTATACAAGTTTAACAAAGCTATTGGATGGACCATAATAGATATTATAGGGATTCCACCAGGTATATGTACTCGTAAGATACAACTTAAGCAAGTTGTATTCCCAACATTGAGCATTAATGTGATTTAATCCTTTTATACAGGAGGTTGTAAAGAAATAAAATATTAAGTGGTTAGATGCTAGTGTAATTTACCTTATTGTGAATAAAAAGTAGGTTAACCTTGTTTAATGTGTGCCAAAGAAAGGTAGAATCACTGTGATTCCCAATGAAAAGAATAAACTTTTACCTATGAGACTAGTCACCGATTAGAGAGTTTGCAAGGATTATAGAAAGTTGAATACTTAGGCCTAAGAAACTACGTCATGGATTATATGTTTGATAGACTAGTAAGAAGGGGTTGGTATTATCGTCTTGACGAGTACTTTGGATTAATTAGATCACTATTGCTCCCGAGGACTTAGGAAAGACAACTTATACTTGCCCCTATGTGAATTTTTCGTTCAAGAAAATGCCATTCGAATTATTTAATACTCCCGCCACCTTCTAGCAATGCATGATGTCTATATTTTTTAGATGGTGGATGACACAATCAAGGTATTCATGGATGATTTTTTTTTTGTTGGGGATTCCTATAATTATTGCTTGGCCCATCTGACCAATGCAATATAGAGATTTGAAGAGTGTAATCTAGTATTGAATTGGAAAAAGTGTTATTTCATGGTAAAAGAAGGTATTGTTCTCGAGTACAAGATCTTAAAAAGGGTATTGAGCTGGACAAAGCAGAAATTAAGGTAATTGAAAAGTTTCCACCACCATTCTTAGTTAAAGATATACGGAGCTTTTGGGGCCATACAAGCTTTTATAGGAGGTTTATCAAGGACTTTTCTAAAATTACAAACACTTTATACAATATTTTAGAGAAAAAGGTGGAATTTGTATTTGACGATACATGTCTCAAGGCTTTCAAGTGCCGTAAGGATCCTTTGATCACAACTCCCATCATTGTGTCCCCTAGTTGGTCTGCACTATTTGAGGTCATGTGTGATGCTTGTAGAGTGGCCTTGGGTATTGTCTTAGGCTAAAGGAGAGAAAAGATCCTTTATCTGATAGATTATGCCATCAAGGTATTAAACCCCACATAGAAAAACTATATAATCACTGAGCAAGAGTTCTTTGTGGTAATCTTTGCTTTCGAGAAATAATTGTCCTATTTGATAGGGATCAAAGTCATATTTCACCCAGATCATGCATCTTTGAGGTACGTAATATCGATGAAAGATTAAAAACTGTGGTTGATATGTTGGGTCCTCTACTACTAGAACTTGATTTTGAGGTAAAACACCAAAAGGGCACAAAAAATTAGGTTGTTGATCACTTGTCTCCTTGAAGAAGAGGAAATGCAAATATTTGGGTTTGAGCTTAACAAAGATGATACTTTTATAGACTAGTAGGTCTTGGTAGCATCTCAAGTCTTAATGCCCTTGTTTGATGATTTTTCCAACTATTTTACAAGTGATCTTATCCCTAAAGACCTATCCTTCCAGCAGCGTAAGATATTTATACATAATGTAAGAAATTTATTTTGGGATGAACTATATCTTTTTAGGGGTTGTTTAGATGGTGTTATTGCTAGGTATATCCCTGAGCTTGAGATAATGAGCATTCTTGAACCTTGTCATTCATCACCAATTGGGGGTTATCATAGTAGTACCCATACTGCCCATATAATTCTGTAGTGTGGGTTTTATGGGCCTACAATCTATAAGGATTCTTATGATTTTGCATAATAATGTGACCAATGCCAGCCACGATGCCATGAACTCCCCATAATACCTATCTTAGAGCTAGAGCTGTTTGATGTATGGGGAATTAATTTCATGGGTCCAGTTACAAGCCTCGATGAGATGAAGTATATTTTGGTAGCAGTTGACTATGTTTAGAAATGGGTGAAGGCAGTCGCACTTCCAAACAATGAAGGTAGAATTCTCACCACCATTTTGAATAAAAGCATCATTTCTTAATTTGGCACCCTATATACGATTATTAATGATGGTGGATCTCACTTTTGCAATAATTTTTTTAAGGGAAATAGTCAATTAATATGGTTTAAATCATAATATGTCAACATCTTATCATCATCAGATAGCCGGACAAGTTGTGGTCTCCAATAAGGAGATCAAATCCATATTGGCAAAGACTGTGAATGCCAACAGGACTAACTAGTCAATGAAGTTAGATGATGCTTTATGGGACTATCAGACAGCTTATAAGAGTCCCATAGGTTCCTCCCTATATCATCTTATGTATGGTAAGGCATTCCGCTTGCCATTCAAACTTGAGCATAAGGTACTATAGGCATTGAAAAAGCTAAATCTTGAGTGGCATGATATGGTAAATGAGTTAGCTAAATTTCGGATCTATTCTTCTTAGAGTTCTACCATATACAAATAAAGAATAAAGTTATATCATGACTATAAAATTAAGAAAAGAGAGTTTAAGACAGGTGAGTTGGTTCTATTGTATAATCCAAGACTTTTATTATTTTTGGGTAAGCTAAAGTCTGGTGAGATATAGTGATGCCCCATTCTAAGTGAATGGGTTGCACGTGAAGCACTATTTAGGTAATCTTAAGGAGATGATGGTAGTTGATGAGGCCATCCTTGGGTAATTCTGAGTAGCAAAGGTAACTAATTCGTGTTGTAATATTAAATCAGGCACTATTTAGGAGGCAACCCAAGGTGTTTTGATTTTTTTGGCAACTATGTCATGATGCGGACGCCTAGTGTGTTACAGGTATGTCATAATTTGATAGTGGCTGCATTGTATTTTTTTGGAGAGTATAGTTTTGGGTGACATCAAATTTTAGTGCAAGAGTCAGGGAAACAGTTGTGAGTTATTGATTGAAGTTGTTGAGGTTTTTGAGTTTTATTTTCTTAATTTTTCCTACTCTTCTTGATATTACATCCTTACAAGAGAAAGTGTGGGGTAATGTGGACTCCCTTTTTGTTGATCCTTATCCTTTTGATATAGTGGATTATTGTCGAAGTGTGATATATATATTGTGGGAGAACAATGAGAGCATGATAGATGAATTGACACTCCCCGCAAAAGAAAATATAAGTTTAGGCAAAAGGTTTATAGGTTTGGCTTGGATATTAACAATTTAAAAGGAGATTCGAATGCAAAGTTTGATACATGTAACGTCCACCAAAGTAGTTATAATTTGTGTGTGGCTGCAAAATTATTATAAGCCAAATAGAGGAGATAAAATTAGAGTATTCAACACTTGATCACACTTTTATGGATGTTGTCACTATTTAGAAAAGTACATTAAATTTATGTGAGGATGTAAATAATAATGAATTCATTATTAGGGATGTATTGGACCTCAATCGAAGAATTTTTGCACATTATGTTTGCATAGTAAAATAGTAAATGAGCCATCTGAACCTATAAAAGAATGCAAAAAGGAGGAAAATATGTCTATATTCTTGAATTTGTGATGCCAAAATCAAAAAACAACATTCGTGACTTAAGGTCCAAGAATTACAACATGCCACATCTATTGATTGGTTCTTTTATTTTTATACCACTGCCCCTTGAGCATAGTGGAAAATTAGAGAAAAAATTAGGGGTGGAATATATAAGTTCAAATAGGAATGAAAAATTGAAAGCCAACCCTTTGTCTACCTTGAAGAAGTCTAAGTAATCAAGGTACCCACGTCGTTCCACGATGTTAAATTAGGTTCTTTATCAGAGGCAACCCATGGGATTATTAGTGAAATATGAGTAACAAACATTGCCACGTCGTTTCACGATGTTAAATCAAGCACTGCTTGGGAGGCAACCCAAGGTATCTTCTTTTTTCATTCATGTCATTGTGATTGATGTTGGATCTACACACCTAAGGAGCGATAGGTATGTTATTAATTCTCTTATTTTGTAACGACTTAATGCATTAAGGATAATGCATGACTTTTTGATGGTGGTAGGGATACTTGTGGATCTATATGTCCTCTTGGGGTTTTTTTGTCCTGTCTCTTTTCCCTGAAGTTAGTTTTTAGTAGAGTAGGTATGCTTATGGAATATTGTGTTGTTTTTGTTTAACTAGGTCAAAAATGAGTACCTAAGGTAGTTGACGTATTTTGTTTTTTTGTGCTTAATGTTTTTTAATTATACCCCACTAAAAAAATTATTTTTGAACTATGTGATGTTTATATATATGTAACCATTGTGATTCTTGTTATGACACTAGTATTAGGGACATAATAATCCCTGCTAACATTTGCATGAATCAGAAAGGTGGTAGTTGGTGATGCAACCTTGTTCTATGTGTGTGTGAGATGCATGCTTTATTCCCATTGTGTGTTGAATCTACAACTTGCCTAGTTTGCCTTGCCTAAGTTGTAGGATAGTCGGTTAGGAAAGGAACATAGGCTGTTCTTGAACTCAGTCCACTTTTAGACTAAGTGATTCTTGAACTTAGTTCACTTTTAGACAAAATGACCTCCAAAATGTGAATAAATATCCCCTGATCCCGATTTTGAGCCTGATAGACTATTTTTCTTGTTTCTTCTTTCACCTTCCAATTTTAGGTATAATGAACCTATTTTGGCCCTGGTCCTTCTTGGTGTTTGTGCATATCAACTCAAAAAAATTGCCTAAGATTAGGGTGGGTATCATAGGATTGCATTATCAGAAGTGGGTGTGAATGAAAATGCCCAAACTACCCTTCCTTAGAATGATAAAGTGGTTGTTGTCAAGAAATAGTAAACCAACAAGGTTGGGTTCGATCGCACAGTAAAAACATAAGAAATTCTTCTCGAACTTGTTGAAATCACTAGGCAGTGTGGAAAAGTAAAAAGGGGGGATTTTTTGAAATAGTAAAAGGGGAAAGAATTGGTTGCTTTTGGTTTTAAATAATCTAAGACGAACACTAGGCTTGTGTTCCCCCCGGCTTCTCAACTCCGCATATTTATCGTGCATTGTCAATCTATTTTGATACCTTGCTTGCAAACTATGATAAGTTATGTACCATCAATTTGTGGACTCATTGACGGAACTTACCCTTTACCTTTTGAGTCTCAAGAATTCGCATTAATAAAACTTATCCTAGATCCCAGTTAACTAGTTCAATTTGAGTCTCAAGTTATTAGATGATAGTTCACTATCTTATATTGATAATACTGATTATTTTGGATCGACTGTTAATCTTGAAATTACCGTTGTGATCTTCTTTTCCTAGTCACTTCTCCTCTTGTGGAGTAACTAGTGATATTCTAGGCGGGATCTTTACGTGTGAACTCATTAGGAAATCAATAAGAACAAAGAGAACCCAACACATGCAAGAATCCTTATTTAGAATGACTTTTAACTTTCTCTACTTAATTAATCCGCTCGGGTTGACATAACCCTACCTAAGGGAATTAGCCGTTCATAGTTATGAGATCATTCATGGAAGTCATTGAGAAATTCATATAATAGATTTCACAATCATGAAAGAAGAAAACCCAAAGTCTCAAATTGAATAACAAACCAAAAACGAACCAAGAACAATAGAAGTATATGGTAGCCCCAAAATGCCTTTCTCATCCTCTCTCTCTCTCTATATATATCTATTAAACAAAGTCTAAAGGGTATTTATAGATTACAAGAAACCCTAGAAATCAATTCCTAAATTAAAAAAGGAAAACCTAACTAAATGTACATAATAAGGACTAAAAACATCATAGGAGTGTATGCAGGTTACACGGAAACCCTAGGAAATGCTTTCAAAATGATCCGGAAAAGTTGAAGTCGGTGACCAGTTACTAAGGTCACATACGGATCATATGTACTACAAATGAATCATATGTGGTCCATAGTACGTGACAGACTTCATTTTTTCTGGTCCTATGCCTCTGGACTTGGACTTTCATAAAATACTTCAGTCACATAGGGATCTTATGTACCACATACGGACCGTATATTCCCTTAGTAAGTGAAAATCTTCTTTTTCCTCCTTCTGAGCCTCTGGACTTCAAGTTCTGCCATATTCTTAGGTCACCTACGCCTGGTACGTGGCACATATGCCCAAAATTGCCTTGGTAAGTTGCCAAAATCTTAAATTTTCATCTTTTCTTCCATTTATCATTAAAAACAATCTTTTCCTTCCATTTAGCATTCAAAACCTAATTTCCTACAAATTAACTCCAAAAACACATAAAATCCAACAAAATAGTCATAAGTACATTTATATTCTCAAAGTTTAAGAATCATAAGTGCTATAAATTCATACAACATCAAGACCCTCAACTTAGAATATTGCATTTCCTCAGTCAACAAAAATACAACACAATATACAATGATGCTTAACAAAGAGAAACATAAGACACCTATCGTAGTCAACCTTCAAATTTAAGATCAAGATCATTACCCCCTCATATTTTCACACTTAAAAACTAATTGTGTTTCAACATAAAGCCACAAAAATGCGACACAAAGGAATCAAGTTATGGAAAATACATTAGAAAAAGACCAACATGCATATATATAAGTTATATTACCCAGATAAGTAAACATCTAGGAATGCAACCCATGTGCCCTCACAACAAAGAAGTCCCACTCACTCATATGAAATGATACATGTCAATGCAGGTACAGTCAATAGACACTCACACTTAAAAGAGAAGTTCCATCAATGCATATCAAATACCATAGGCTTTCCCTTACTTTCTTTGCCTTAGTTTTCATACAGTCAAATTAGGATCACTATAGGACTTTATTTTTGTTGTAATGTAGGTTTTGGGGGCTGGTATTGTTTATATGGATATATCAATTGACATAGACTCCTTGGAACTACACTAACTTTGGGGGCCATACTTAAACCAATTTCCTTTTATTCCACCCTTATTTCTCCCCTTTATTCTCTTATACACGTTAAGGTTGGTTGTGGTTTCTTTTATTTATTTATTTATTTTAACAATTTTTCTTTTCTTTTTCAACAACATCTAATCTTACTATCTTTTCTCTTATTTTACCCTTCTTTATACCTACTTTACCTTATGTACCCCTATGATAGCAACCCTAAACATAGACAATTTACCTGAGTTGATATGCACGATGTCCTAGGAAAACCAGGGGCAAAATAGGTTTATTGTAATAAAAATGGAAATGTGAAAAGTGTAACAAGAAAAGTAGGCTACAAGGCATAAAAATTGAGATCAAGGGATACTCTTTATAATTGGGAAGGTCATTTAGACTACACGTGGACTAATATAAAAAATGACCTATGATCCTTTCCTCACCGACTATTCTACAAATTAGGCAAGACTAACTGGGCAAGTTCTGGGTTCAATACATAAATGGAACTAAGTAGTATCTCACACACAAATGGAACAATGTTATATCACAAACTACTACCCATCCGGTTCATGCAATTGTTAGCAATGATTATCATGTCCCTAATTCTAATGACATAACGAGATCCAGAGTAGTCCTATATATAACATATCACACAATTTCAAAAACACAAATATTAAGACTGATATCAATTTCCAACACTTTATATCAATTTTCTTAGATACTCATTTTTCTCATAGTTAAAAACAAAAGATCACACAACAAAACATAATATGCCTAAACATGTTGGCTCTACTAATAAAAGGACTTTAGGAATAAGAGGCATAGCAAAAAAAACCACAAAAGGACATCAAGACCCATAAGCAGTCCCACCCTCAACTTAAAATCATGCATTACCCCTAATATATTAGGCCACTACAAAGTAAGAGAGTTAGGAACATACATGCGGCACTGTAAGTGCGAAGATCTGAAGTCAATCACAATAATATGTACAAACAACAAAATACCTTGGGTTGCCTCGCAAAAAGCACCTATTTTAATGTTGTGGCATGACGGGGCTTGGTTGGGTATTCAAAATTCTCCAACAAGCCCATGGGTACCTTTATTACTAAGACTTCATCAAGGGAGCCCACGAGTTAGCCTCTAGTTTTCTCTTTCTATTTTGAACTTATAAATTTCACCCTTAGTTATTTTTTGATTTCTCATTATGCTCAAGGGATAGAGGTATAAAATAAACGACCCAAGAAATAGGTATGGCATGTTGTACTTCTTGGTGCTTTCATGTGATATGTAATTCTTTGTTTCTAGCATAAAAAACTTAAGAATATAGACATATGTTTTATCTTTCTTGCATTTTTCTCTAAGTTTGGATGGCTACTGTCCAAACACAATGTGGAAAAATATTTTGAATGAGGTCCAATACGCCCCAACTTAGGAATTGCATTCTATTTTACATCCTCACATAACTTTAGTATGCTCTCCTTAAACATGATACTATACATAAAAGTATGAGAAATTTTTGACTCCTCTAATTTTAGCTTCTCAAAATTTTTCAATCTCACAGCACCCATAACTAAGTCATTGGGCGTTATACGCAGTAGGTTTTACATTTAACTCTACTTGTAGTTGGTAAATATCCAAGCCAAGCCTTTTAACCATTTGAATAAGCTCATGATTATTGTGGACATGGTGCATCAATGTTTCCAACAGGCTGTCCTTGTGTTCACACACTATATCTGCCACACTCCGACAATAACGCACCTTATCAAAAGGTAAGGATCAATAATCAAGAAGTCTTCATCAACTATACTTCCTCTAGCCAAATTTTCATATCAAAAAGAGTAGGCATACACTAGCGTATACCCAAAGAAGAATAAAAAAGATAAACTTGACAACTTTAATAATTCCAATCAGTTAATCTACAATCGTATTCCCTAGTAACGACACAAAAATTTGATAACACCCAGTCTACCCCTTGTTAGAAGGATAAAGTGGCTGGTGTAAAAATATAGTAACTCTAATAGGTTGGGGTCGATCCCACAGAGAATATGTGGAAAATACTTCTTGAACTTGTTGAAATCACCAGGCAGTGCAGAAAAGTAAAAAGGGGGATTTGCTCAAATAGTAATAGAGGAAAAAATTGGTTGCTTTTGGTTAAAAACAATCTGAGAAGAACACTAGGTTTGTGTTCCCCTGGCTTCTCAACGCCACATATTTATCTTGTACTGTAGATCGATTTGGTACCTTGCTTGCAAAATCTAATAGGTTATGTACCATCGACTGTCTTGTGGACTCATTAATGAATCTCATCCTTTACCTTTTAAGTTTCGAGATGTTACATTACGAACCGTTATCCTAGATCCTAATTAACTATTACCTTTTGAGTCTCAAGTTATTAGATAATAAGTAACCATATTATGTAGATAATCTTGATTATCTTGGATCGAAAGTCAATCTTCAAATCACTATTCTGATCTTCTTTTCCTCGTCACTACACTTCTTATGGAGTAAGTAGTGATACTTAGGTCGGATCTTAATGTGTACACCCATTAAGAAATAAATAAGAGCGAAGAAATCACAATACATGCAAGAATGTTTATCTAGAGAGATGCTATGAAGCTGAATACCCTGTCATATACATAGGGCCACCTAAAGCCTGTAGGTGCCACCTACGGTCCGTAAGTGGCATCGTAGGTGGCTGCGAACTTAGTTTTTCTCTTTTGTTTTGGATTTAATTTCTAGGGTTTCTGTGTAATCTATAAATACATTTTTGACATTTTTATATTAAAAATCCATTTCTCTACACCTTGATGGACTTTATACTATAACAAACATATATTGATTTCGAGATTGACTTTTGACCTTGGAATCATCTTATTCTTGGTTTTTAGTTACATAGTTGATTTGAGACTTTGTGTTTTCTTCTTTCAGCATTATGATTTTAATTCTATGCTTTATTTAATGAATGTAATGGATTGCTTCACAACTATAAATAGCTAACTCTCTTAGCTAGGTTGTGGGAACCCTACTAGGTTAACAAAGTAAGGAAGTGTGAGGTTCAACTAAACCATTATTATTGTATGTATTGTGATCTTTCTCTTATTATTTGCTTCCTTGGCTACTGCAAATCTAAGGACTCATTTGTATTCACGATCATCTTTACAAAAGAGATCAAGGTTGGGAAAAGAAGGTTACAATAATAATTTAAGGCTATCAACCCTCGTCTAATAACTTAAGACCCACAAGGTAAAAGTTAAATTGGATTAATGACAAGGGTTAGTAAGGAGATACCCTGATACTAACAAGGAAAAGTGAGAGATTCACCAAAGAAGATCATAAAACAATTGGTGATACATAGCTTGTAAGATTCTGGATATGTGACCTTGAGATAATCAGATTGAACATCATAAACCTATGGAGTTAGAATCCATTTGGAACACAAGCCTAGTGGTCATTTAAGATTATTTAGAACCAAAAGAATTCAAATCTTATTACTGTTATGTATTAATACAAATCCCTCATTTACTTTCCCACACTTCCGACTACCTCAGTAACTTTGAGAGACAAGTTTGACCTGTTCCCTATGGGATCGATCCCAACCTATTTAGGTTACTATAATTTGACAGCAACCATATTATATACTCTTAGAGGATACAGTGTTGGGTGACATCAATTGCTTAAGCAGCCTTTGCTAAAGCGATCCACGAGTCACTTTTGTTATTGCACTAGATAAGTGGTGCACCAACTGGGACTTGGAAAATTCCAATTCTTCATATACCTTTCGAAATTCAGTTGCAATACTGTGAGTGTAAACAAAATTTGCCACCTTATAAATTTGAAATTTCAAACTCAATGGCTCTTTTTGAATTTTTATATAGGGTCTTTTAGGCAAAAAGTAGGCCCCACACTAAGGTCCATTTTACTAAAGTTCTGACTTATAGACCAAAATATTTTTGAAAGACTTGGGACCCAATACATAGGTCACCTTAGCCTAAAATTGATGTTTTAGAGTTGTTCAAACTATCAAAATTAACATACTAGTTTGTTAATCTGAACTTTACACTCGATAGCCAATTTTTACCAGCAAAGACTTTAAAATAAGGAATTGGCCCTAAAAGATAAACGAATTTCCCGATAATTAATCTTTCACCTCCAACAATTTATAAATGACTTAGGCAGCTATAGGAAAGCTCAAAATGGTGAAAATGCATGAAAATGCTAAAAATGACAAAGATAGTTATTACCATATCCACTACTGAAAGAACTTTAGTCTGTGAAATTAAAAAGGTTAGGAAGTACCTAATAAATCAAATAGGTGAAGATATTGGAGCCCCATCTTGCTCTTGATCTCTAAAGTTCATCCTCTACTAGGCAGTGTCTCCCACTGAATCTTAAGTACTAGAATATTCTAGATCATAACCACCTGACATCCTTGTCTAATATAAACACCAGCTCTGTTATGGAGATCTACATCTCATCGAACTGCACTGAGTCCCACTAAATCACATAGGATTCCTCAAAAATGCAAATTGGTAACATTGAAACATGTAAAACTTGACAAATAGTAGAATAATCTGGGGTAAGGCTAACTCATATTCCACCTTTCTAACTGTGTGTAGGATCTCAAAAGGTATAATATACCTAGGAGATAAGATTTCCTTTCCTCCCAAACTTCATAACACCCTTCACGTGTGATACTCAGAGAATATTGGGTCTCCAACTCTAAATCTCAAGGTACAGAGTCTATGATTATAATAAGATTTCTTCCTAGTCTAAGTTACCATCAGTGTATCATGAATCACCCTAACCCTATCCAATGACTCCAAAAGTAAGTCAGTACTATGGGGTCTAATCCCAGAGGTCTCAAACCAACCAATTGAAGATCGACAATGTCTACCATATAATGCCTCAAATGGTGCCATCACCATACTCAAATGGTAGCTATCATTTTATGTAAACTCCATCAAATATAATTTCTACTCCTACTAACCTCTAAAATCCATAACATAGGATCGGAGCATATCCTCAAGAACTTGAATAGTCTGCCCTAACTACCTATCGATATAAGGCTGAAAAGCTATGATAAGATCCTCTTGGGTACTAAATCTTCTGGAAATCTCCATAGAAGCTAGAAGTAAACACTGATCCCCATTCTGAAATGATAAATATAGGCACTTCATGCAAGTAAACTATCTCACAAACATAGATATTGGCTAATCTCTCGATAGTGCAAGATATCTAAATAGGATTAAAAAATTCCAATTTTGTCAACTAATCCACAATGACCCAAATACCATCTAAACCATAAAAGGTGTGAGAAAAACTATGAATAAAGTCCATGGTGATTCGCTCCTATTTCCACTCGGTAATAGGCAATATCTAAATCAGGCCATGTATCCTCTGATGTTTAATTTTTACATGTTTATAGTTGTTTCTCCCAAGCACACACACAAGTGTATATGGTCCCACCAAGTAGTAAAGTGGCCTTTTATAATCCAAGTATCGATCTCATAAAAACTTGTATCAACAACTATCTAATTCAAATTAAACTATTGAAATATAAGTGGTGCAAAGGAAATCAAAAGAGTTTGGAATTTATAACTTTTTATAAAATAAACAGTGCAATAAATTTAAGTGTTTGAACCATCAGTAGTGAGAAACCCAGGGTTAAGGCTTCAAGAATAATCATACTATATAATCGAACCTCATTCGTTAAGTTACATATCATGGTTATTGATTCACGAGGTTAATTCTGACTGTGGTTATTCTAGCCTCTAATCACCTATGTAACTTAGCTCCAAAACTATATTATTGAGTAGGGATGTGGTTACTTGATATTGGGTGTATTTATGCATTTTAGCATCCCTATTCTAGCCTTTTTAGCCTTGTTTTGAGGATAATTCTGAGATATAATGGTTTATAATGAGATAAATATATTAAAAAAATGTTTTTATAAGGTTAAAAGTGAATTCTATGTAAGTTTACACTCAAAAGAGTCAATTAGAGTTCAATTGAGAAAACTAGTCTTCCTAGCTTGAGCAAGTTGCTTTTCTAGTCTATTTTGTTGGATTATATTAAGTTCTATGTGTTCCTTATAGTTTTAAATGTGTTATGATATGTGGAAAAAGTTTTTAGGAGTGTACAAAGTTCATATGATTCAAATAAAGAGTGGAAACTTGAAGGGAAAGATCCTGAAACCAACCTAGTGTAAGCTTTTGTTTTTGATTCATCGTAATGGGTTTAGTGTTGTTTGCGCTTCTAATTCGTATGGTGTGATGATTTTGAATTATTTTGGGGCTTAATATGGTGATATTTTGATGTTAAATAGGGTTGGATATCAATTTAAAGACACCACAAGACATGGGATGGATGGAGGAAGCACCAATACTTAACCAAAATTTGGAGGACAAATTTCAGAGAGTGCATGCATTTAGCATGCATCGCATGCCCCACTCTTGTGCAATATAGGGTGAGTGAATTCCCCATTATATAGGTATGGAGGTTTCTATGCATGTTCCACTCTACACCTCGGCATTTCAATCAAATTTGTCTCATACACGGACTTGTCTTACCCTTCTGCTATATATACATTTTGTATCATGTTTTAACACATATTTTGACATATTTTGGAGATCAAGGGGCTGATAAAACTTCATAATTGGGTTTTAATTAATTTTATTTGGTTCATTCATGTTTTTATTTTTCAATTATAGCATTGTGATTACGATTATGACTATACGTGGTTAAACGCCCTCTTTTCGGGGTTGAAGCCAAGAACATGATTATTATTGCTATGGATTAAGTTTGTTTTCTTTGCTTATCAATACTGGTTGTTTGTTAAGAACTTAAGTGAATTATTAAATCCCCACTCAATGATGTAGGTGTAAGGTTCAGCATAGGTAATAAATTAGAGGTTGGAAAACCATAATCGTGCAATTAACCCTACCAATCAACAACTCATATAAGCATGTAAATAAATAAAATCTAAAACCATGATATGATTGTTCAAAGCGCTTCAACCTTGGATTTTCTCTTATTGATTGTCTCAAGATATTTACTTTCCACATTGTTTAGTTTCAACTTACAATTTCCAAACTATTTATTTGGTTACTCTCATCTCAATTGAATCTAAGTGTGAATTAAAATCAAATCGTTACCAAATCTAGTCTCTGTGAGATCGATAACTCAATTTTTTTGTAGGCCACTATATTACTTTGTAGACCATGTACACTTGCATGTGTGCTTGGGTGCTATCAAGTTTTTGGCGCTGTTGCCAGGGATGACTCCTACTTGCAGACTTACTGATACATTCACTTCTACTGGGGTGACTCCAAATTATATGAGGCTGACACTGTGTCCCCATTCATTTTGGGGGTAGCTATAAGGTGGTTGAATGCAGGAGCCGACCAATTTAATCACATCATGGGGTGAATTAGCCAAAAAGTTCCTCATCAGATTCTTTCCATCAGGCAAGACTATGAGACTTCGCAGTGAAATAGTGAGCATCAAACAAAAGCATGATGAAAACTTCTATCATTCTTGGGAATGATTAAAGGCTCTTCTTCGGGATTTTCCACATCACCAATAGTCAAATGATGTACTTGCTCACACTTTTATAGAAGCTCTTCATCACAATAAAAAGATTTTGCTAGATTCAGCCGTAGGTGGTCAAGTTTTGGAGATAACTTATAATGAATTATACAAATTATTGAACTAGATAACAGAAGGAAATCCAGATTGGCATTAAGATTCTAGAAGTTCCACAAAAAGAATTACGAGTGTATTGGAGGTAGACCAATTCACAGCCTTATCAGTACAGGTTTCTACGCTACAAAATTTGAGCAACACATCCTTCAACAGCATGAAGTTGGGAGCAGCACAACCTACAGGCATAGTCAATGTCATCCAACAAACTGTAGGATGGTATGAGATATGCAGAAATAGTGGTCATGCAGTATCTATGTGTGATTTAAATCCAGAATCAGTGATGTATGTAGGTAATGCTAAAAGGGAAAATTATGGTAATGCCTACAACATGAAGTGATAGAATCAACCATGAAATTCCCCATAACCACATACCCAACCAAATCATTCAAGCAGCAATATGAAGGAGGTGATGAAGAAGATCTTAGCTAATCAGACACAGTTTGCTGCAGACTTAAAAAAATTGTAAGCGGGCACAAGAAGTCTAGAGTTGCATGTGGGAAAAAAATCAGCAAGTAGTAATTACTAGGCCACAAAGTGGGTTGCTAGCTGACACAAAAAATCCAAAGCAAGTCATGGAAATCACCTTGAGAAGTGGTAAGGATCTTAAAGGATAACCTCCCAAGGCAAAAAAGGAGGTAGAAGCTAATATAGTGACCCAATAGGTAATTGACAGAGTTGCTGAAAATTCAAGGAAGCCTGAGTACTTAAAAGAAAAAGTTATTGAATAAGAAGTGAAGAAGACATTGCCATTACCTTTCCCTTAAAGGCAGATGAAAGCAAAGGAGGATGCATTGTTTAAGAAGTTCTTTGATATATATTCAGAGAGGTTCACATTAACTTACCTTTGTTTGATGTTTTGTAGAGTATGCCCAAGTACGCAAAGTACTTGAGGGACGTAGTGTCTAAAAAGGTGAAATTCCAGGATGTGGGAGCTATAACTCTCACTGAAGAGTGTAGCACTATGATAACACAGAAGATCCCTAATAAATTGAGAGATCGGGGGAAGTTTTCCATCCCAATCAAAGTTGGAAGTAAAGCAGTCCATCTTTTGAGTAATTTATGGAAAAACATCAACCTGATGCCCCTATCATTATTTAAAACATTAGGTTTAAGAGAACTGAGACTGACCACCATGGTGTTGCCGCTGGCAGATGGGATGTTTACTCATTTGGATAGAATAATTGAAGATGTCCACCTAAAGGTTGGTAAATTTATTATACCTTCTGACTTTATTGTTCTTGATTTTGAGGTAGATAAATAGGTACCAATCATCTTGGGGCATCCACTTCTACCAACTGGAGGAGAGTTAATTGATGTTAGAGAGGGCACACTAAAAATGAGGGTAGAGGATGAAGAGGTGGTGTTTGATGTATACAAAGCACCTACAATTATATCCCAAGTTAAAAATTTATGTATGATCAATGTTATTAAAGAGGAAAATTATGGGGTGGGTAGTCCACAAAAGACCTTTTCAAACTACCTAATTAAGAATCCTAAGACTCTATCTCAAAAGCCTGACATGATGGAAGTTGATGAGCCTAAAAAGGCTAGAGTTGAGAAATCTTCTGCTCTGGAGAATTCACACCCAAAAGGGGTAAAAAGGATAAAAAGATGGCCCCTAAGTTTGAGGAAAAAATTAAGGAATATGGATGAGTTAGCTGGGTCATTTTACGACACTAAATCAGACGCTACTTGGAAGGCAACCCAAGTTAATTAGGTATGTTCTCTTTTCAGTTTATTTTTTTTATTTCTTTTAGTTTTTGTTTTTGGTTGAGTCACAGGTTAATGGAAAGTCTGAGTACCATAAACTTGAGCTAAGAAGCATGAAAAACACTAAGTGTGTGGTCCCGTGGACCTCCTTTATGCAAAAATATGGAACAAGCTAGTCCTAGAGGCCTCAGGGAGTATTTCTATCTCTTACCTTTAAAACTCACTTTGGGGACAAAGTATATTTTTAAGTGTGCGGTGGGAAAATTCCCAAATATTGGCTCAATTTAAAAAAATTATGTGAGATATTCTTCTTGGTGTTATTTGTGATTGCATGATCCAAATGGGTTTGTTTGTAAAAGCGTGTTAATTGAGTGAATTGCTATTTTGAGACTCCTGGGCTCATATATGTGACTCTTGTACTTGTAGGTTTAAAATTGAATTTGTTCTATTGTTTGGTTAAGTGTCTATGATGATCCTATGTGAGTTAAGCAGGTGCCATGTACTTGTGAGTATTTGTATATTCCTTATTGCATGTGATCTCTAGAACTTGATAGGTGTGTGTGTGAAGCAAAATATAGAATGTATGTTTAGGGGATTATATAGTCACTTCTTGGATAGCCTTGTTTATATCATTTATTTATCCTGCCCTTGTGAATTATCTTAGTTAACCCCAATTAGGCCTTTAGCTTTTTCTTTGGTATTTTAATATATAGCCTAATTCTCTTTCCTTGATGAACCTGTTTGATCCAAAAAGGATCCTAAGTGCTTTAATGGAAAAATTGAATTAGTAAGGAGTTTGAGAAATTGAAGAAGAAAAAGGTGAACATGATGCCTCAAGGTAATAGTTATTGGTGTATGATTGATGTGTGGTGGATGGGTGTGATATAATTGATGTTATAAATATTTCCATGATTCTGAAAAAAGAGAAAAACAGATTCTTGTGATAGTAAACTGTGTGTCCACCAAGTATTTGTGAAAATCCTTAAAAGAGATATGCAAAAATAAAAGATAAGGGTAGACAAAATGAAGTAATTTGGTTGTTGGAGAGTGATTTTAAATGAATAATATAGTGTATTAAAGTGCTTAGAGGGGTTAGTCACTATTCCCAAATAGCTCTTACCCGTCCCTTAGCCTACATTACAACCTGGAAAAGTCCAAATTTATCCAAAGCTTGACATTCGACTATTAGTGGACCATTACACTAAGGGCAAGCTTATGGTTCATTGAGTGTAACTTTTGAATTTTTTGGGAGAGTGAGCGTAATTTGATTCTTGTACCCATCATGTTCTAAATTTTTTAATTGTGAGTGATTATGGGTAACTCTCTTATTGTGAGGGCACAAGTTTGATGAATATGGGTGATTTTTATGATGTCTTTGATTGAATGATATGCATGAGTTTGCCAACTTGATGAGTCAATTATTCAGGCTAGGATGTTTTGGAGTAGTGTTCATAAGATTTTAATTGTGTAAATAACATGCTTAGCTTAGTAACTTGTGTTCTATGTAGTCATTGTAGTGCTAGCTTGAGTATCTTGCATTTTCGTAGAAGTGTTGAGTTTCCTTAATTGATGATGATTGTAGTTAAGAGTTGTTCGAGGACGAACATTACTGAGTTAAATGTATTTATATTTCATCCCATTAGTGAACCAAATTTGTCACCTTGGTCTATTCCTATCCTAGATGAAAATTATAACCTTTGTTATGTGGAAGTTTATAATCCTACTCTATTTTTCCCCACGTACTATCTTTTTATTCCTCCTTCTGTGGTCACAAGTTGACTATGGATAAATTCAAAGAGTTGGAAATCTTTCAAACAGTGATAAAAATGATAAACGAAAAAAAAATTATGATAAATGATCTAAACCAAATCAATTCAAAGAAATATTAATCATGTTCTTCGCCTTAACCTCAGAAAGGAGGCTTTTAGCCGCTCATGGACATAACTGTAATCATGATAGATGAATACATGTAATTTCCATAAAAAAACTAAAGTTAAAGAATAAACAAACTAATTTAATTGTTTTCCATCCTCCAACAATGTTTCCAAGTCGTCCAAGTTGTTTTGCATTGTCCATTAGTGTCCTATTTTTAGGAGGACAATTTAGCCGAATTTAAGACTAGGTCTGCGTCGCCCTACTTATTGCATGGACTAGGCTTGAGAAGAGCCCTCATTGTAGAGGAATACTGTTTTGAGTCCATTAGGAAGCTACCTATGTATTGAACACACCCCATAGCAGTGTATTTGGTCGCTACATGCCATGGATATCCAAGGTATCCGTTTTACGTCAAAACTAGTCCCGTGGTATTGTCCATCCATTCCAAGCCTTGTTTTGATGTTTCCACTTGATTTACAGCTAGTTTATCATCCATATATCATACTAATAAACTCACAAAAAAATTTATAATATCAAACACCACAAATTAGATTTCAAAATAACACAACATCCAAGATAGTGAACTAGAAACTTAAGCTAAGAATACTAGTTTTGCCCCTATTGATCTTTAACTTACTTTTGAATTTTGTCTTGATTCAATTGCACTTTAAACTCTATAAACAAGTTTTTCAATACATAATTAAACAATAATACAATTAGTAACTCATCACACTCACTAGAATTCATCGATATCGGCTAGAAAAACACCTGCCTCAAGCTAGCATCAATAGTTTTCTCATTCGAATTCTAAATGATTAATTTGAATCCAAAATTGTTTGAAATACACTTTGAACATAGTAATCAAGTTCTTGAACACTTAGATGCTCATTTATATCATTATTAACACATTAAGCACATGAAAAGTCCTCAAAACAAGGCCAAATAAGCTAGGATAATAACACTGAGGTGCATAAATCCACCTCAGATCAACAACAAAGGCAATGAGATACAAAGTTTGCCACATATCTGTTCATACCACTCTATAAGAGTTATTGCCACATATACCTATATATCATAGTTGTACCTCGGTGAATAGAATATCTAGAGTTGTGAGCCTCATGCCATAGCATCTGAATCAAGTAACCAACCCGCAAAACATAAATATGGCCATCAAATTTGAGAATACTCTAAAAATTTATATGATCCCCCCTGAACTCACCACTCAACACCTAATCACAGAGTTACAAAGTCTCATATCCTCAAATTGATGACTATAAATCTACTCAATTAAGGTAGACCTTTCCTCAATGGTAGAAAAAATCCTCCTGGTGTCTGAAATATCAAGTAGCACCATAAAGTTGGCTACGGACTTGAGGTCCCAAGCCAACGACCTCTTAGAAACTGAGATAGAAGCCAAGATGCCCACTCACCATGTTCTGGATCAAGGCATCCACAACCATGTTCTCCTTACCTATATGGTACAAAATAGAGATACCATAATACCTAAGCAACTCCATCCATCTCTGCTTCTAAGAAAATTAAGATCTCATTGGGTCATAAGATGCAAAAGACTACGACGATTGTGTATATTTCACAATGCATGCCTTAAAAAGAATGCCTCCAAATATTAAGCACAAAACTATATTTGCTAATTCCAAATCGTGAGTGGGATAGTTGTGCTCGTGCACCTTTTATTGCCTCGATGTATAAGCAATAACTTGACTCTGCTGCATCAAAACATATCCAAAACAACATTAAAAGAAGCACAATACATGGTGAACCGCTTACCCTCTACAGAAAGATCCAATATAGGATCCAAAATGAGAAATTCCATGAGCCTCCAAAATATCAACTCATACTCCTTGAATCATTGGAAAGAAACCTCTTTAAAACTCAATCCGGTCATTGGTACTATATTAGTAGAAAAATGCTCATTGAACCGCTAATAGTAACCAGCCAAACCAATGAAACTTCAAACCTTACATGGAGATATAGGACTAACCCAATCATGAATAGCCTCAATCTTCATTGGGTCCACCATAATCCCATCCTTAGACACCACATGTCCTATAAATGTCACCGTACCGAGCCAAAACTCAAACTTTGAGAATTTGGCAAAAATCTTATGATCTCACAAAGTCTAGAGCACAATCTTTAAATTCTGTATATGCTTCTCCCTATTCATTGAGTACACAAGAATGTCATCGATTAACAAAATCATGAAAGAGTCCAAATAACACCTGAATAAGTGGTTAATCAAATAAATGAATGTTTTTGTGGAACTGTTCAACGCAAAAGACCTTACCAGGACCTCATAATGACCATAACGACTCCTAAAGGCTGTCTTTAGGATGTCTTCAGTCTAAATCTTAACTAATGGTAATAAGACCTCAAGTAAATCTTATAGAACACTGCAGTACCCTAAAGCTGGTCAAAAGATAATCAGAACAGGCATAAATACTTATTTTTCACTATCACCTTATTAAGTTGCCTTTAATCAATAAATGTATGCAAGGAACCATCTTTCTTCTTATGAATAAGCTAGGAGCATCAAAAGCCGACATACTAGGTCTATTGAAATCCTTACCTAAAAGATCCTGAAGTTGAGAATTCAGCTCACTTAGCTTAGCATAAGATATAAGTAAGGTGAAATAGAAATAGGCTAGGTGCCCAGCTCAAGATCAATAATATACTCAATATCACACTCAAAAGAAAGACCAGGTAAATTGGTAAGAAAAATATCAGAAAACTTATGGACTATTGTAACAGAGTTAAGTGATGGACTCTCTACACTAACGTCATGAATATTAGTGAGATAATACTCACAACCTCTCGATTAAAGTCTCCTACCCTGAAATCCCTATTGGCTCGCAGCTAAAAGATCTCTTTCACACAATTGGTGGTACATCGAGTATAGCTAAGGTAATGTTCTTAGTAAAACAAACCAAAATTGCATAAAATTAGGATAGCCCAATACAAGCCTAAAATTATATCAAAATCCACCATGTGGAACATAATAATATTAGAATGAGTATCAAAATCTTAAATAGTTACCACACATGATCTGTAAATCCAATCCACTACTTCAGAATCATCCACAAGAGTAGATACACATAACAAAAGAGATAAGAAAATCCCAAGATAACTCTAACCATAGGGCATAATAAGTAGACACATAATAATAAGTGGATCTAGATCAAATGAAGTAAAGGTCTACTAATGACACACTGAGATTATACCCATAATAACAGCATCTGAAGACTCTACCTTCAGCCTACAAAGTATAGAATATAGATGAACTCGTTTTCCATCGAGATGGGCTGCTGACTAATCACTTGTCCTACCAACTAGAGGACCTCCAAGAACACCTTAGACACTACCTTGATGACCATGCATACAATCTCTAACTAGAGGCACTACTACTATAATGGTCTGAACACTCTAAGTTACAAGTATAACTACCCCACTATGGGGACACTTTCTATGAAATGGCCAAAGTCCCCACAATCATATCATACCCCAGGCACAACACTATAACCATAAGATTCGGCTAACCCAGAATAACCATCTTAACAAGAAAACCCAAAAGATGTATCTCATGAAGGCTGGACACCACTATGGCTAGGATGATCACTGTAGCTAGACTAACATGTATTAGTAATCTAAAGTTTAGCATGAACGATCCTTCTAGACTAATCCTGATGCTGATTTGGTCGATGTAAAGGATACCTACCCTAAGAACCACTACCTCTAAACCATGAGCCCCTCTAGCTTTCACTAAAGTCTCCCTGATAATACAACCTCTTATCATTGCATCTTGGGCCTTATAATGCATATACTCTATAACTTATATGATCATAAACCTAAATAAAGGACCTACCCGTTGCAACCAAACTCTGCATAGACATGCAAAAAGAAAGTTTCAATCCTTAGATAAAATGGCAAACCTTCTCATACGTGGTTAGTAGAACAGATGTAGGACGCCTGGCAAACTTATGGAATTGAGCTTCATTCTCTAGAATAGTTTAGAACCCTACTCTAATCTTAAGAATTGGTCTAAAAGGTAATTTTTAAATCTATGTGGCATACAATTTTCAAAGAAACCTTAGAGAACTGAGACTATGTCAGTAGGGGAGATCTCGCTATCCTAGAACTAGTATAAACTTTTCACAAATATTGAGCTAATCAATCCAACTAAAAGGTTGTGTAATACACATCTCGAGTCTCAACTATGCCCAAATTACAGAGTCAATCATCACAAGCCACCAAGAAATCATAAGCATCCTTACTTGGTGCACCAAAAAATATAGGAAAATTCAATCTCTGGAATTTACCCAAAATCTTCTTCTTCTCAATAGATAGAGTAGTCTAAGAGATAATTAACTAAGTAATTACCGAAACTAGAGGAATATCAACTCTAGATACTATAGCTATAGGTTGCGCTCCTGCCTCAGTACTACTTTGATCTATGATTAGGCACCAGTAGAAGGTATGCCACTAACTAAACCTAAGAGTTTAACCAACGCATCCATGAGTAATGACAAAGAAATAAACTCTAGTGAAGACTAGGAAGTCTATAGGCCACCACTGGTTGGGGTGGAGAACTCTCTGGAGCAGGTGTGAGAATATGATCTGGCAAAGGCCTTCTATCCTACTATCTAGTTAGGGATGCATCTCTTAGTTATCCTCGACCTCTGGGCCATCCACATGCTCTAGTAGGATCCTAAGTCGTAGAATAGGGGTCCTTATCTCGTGTAGTGGAAACATACATCCTAGCTATTTACGTCGAGTAAACCTAAAGGAATCTTTATGTCATGAGCCGAGACTATACCTTAGTCGTAACACGGTGCCTAGAGTCACAGGTGATCCTAAATAACCCATGATCTGGCACAAGTTGTAAATATATGAAAGAAGGTAACAAAATTACTGTGGGAAAGACATTTAAAAGCATGTGAAAAATAACAATAGTGTTGATGAAAGCTGAAATACATCAACAACAAAACATGTCTAGATGACTGGCTATCTGCAAGCCTTTAAACTTGATGAGTTATTAATACCAGCCCCCAACTAACTCTGAGAAACTGAAATAACATGAAATAAAATATTATGATAAATAACTAATATTATAACTAGTCCTCGACTGATGTGGACTCACTAATGTTATTGCTAAGTGGTACAAGAACGAACTAGGAATGATCTGGGAACTAAGCATCTAAACCTATATTATAAGACAACATAGTAAAAAAAAGAGCATATGCTTAATACATTGAATGAACTGGTATGTGAGATATGAACTAGCTAATATACATATAGGCATTGAGCATGAATGCGTGAACATGTAAACCGAATGCAAGACCAAGCATAAACATGTACTGAAATGTTCTAAATAACTTAATTACTTGTATATGGACACTTGATCATGCAAACCTAAATTGATATAGTTTGAACATTGAACTAAAAATGTGGGATCTAACATTTAACTGATATGCCCTAATCTAAGCTTATCGGGGTCCAACCTATAACCCCAGTTAGAGGGGTGTCAATACCTTGTCAAGGGTACTAACAATAGCTGTGTTGATCCACAAAAATTATGTCCTAAAGGACTAGGGTGTCCACTCTCTACTGGAAAGTGATCCCTAAAAGAGTGCCAGTCCTCAACTGGTGGGTGACCTCCCAAAACCTATGTAGGCTATGTATTTTTAGAACTTAGAAACTGCTACTAAGGTCCTCAAATAGTATGTGAGACTTCATCCCTAGTTTAAATCAATGATAAGTATGACTCCTATCTGAACTAACACTGGTACTGGTAAGGGTATGACTTGATTCAAAATTGATTGATGCTCAATATGATAATAATCTAAATATAATGATAACATCATAATATGTTTGACTTGTAACCTGACATATAAAACATGCATGACAATGTATGCATAGGGTGTTCATAACCTACCAAACTGAAATACACATTGCATATGATAATATCAAAATAAATTCATAATAGGGAAAATTCCATGACTCAACTCAAGACATATATGATTTTATCAGCATAAGGAAATATTGTAATTTTAGTACTAGAATATTCATTAACTTATGAGAAAACATATACTCATAGTTGTATTTAAAAATTAAATTTAAGAATTTAGAAACTTATGTTTTTCATGGAATCTAAGCAAAAAGAGAATTACACTTGAGAATTTAGAAAACTTTGGGACTCAGTGAAAGGAGCCCATTGATGAATATCCAACATTCCTAAATGTAGAAGCTTGGATGAGTTTCTTTGAATTGGACTTGAATTGCATAACCCTAATTGCTTCTTGAGAGAATAAAAAAAATTCCTCTTATAATGGCTATATGTTGAGAATTTGATTTATTCATTAAATTGGGATTGAGGGTCTTTTATACCATCTTTTGGGACGTCTAAATAATATATGATTGTCATTTAAAAGAGTGGGAAAAAGCATAAAAATCCTTATGAAATCATGTAGGAAAACCGTGTTCCAATCATTATGACTCACCTCATGACTCATCACGAGTTATGAACCGACTAGTAATATAGAACCCTGAGGTTTTTGGTCCTTTTTGTCTAACAACGACTTCCCCTGACTAATTATAAGTCATTAGGTGAAGCCGTAGTTTGAGGATTGGCTTTTGTTCATACATTGATATGCCTATGACTACCCTCTTAATGACTCATTAAATCAGGATATTATTCATTCGGTAATATCAAAATTTGGGGCTAAATTCTTGGGTTACTCACTAGTAAGGCTACGAGTTCACATAATGGCTCATAAGGTCTGAATACAAGTCATATTATGGACTTAGAACCACTGGACTAATTTCTTTGTCACACATTATTGTGACTATGAGTCCCTTCTAATGAACTGTAGCCACTGATTATGGGTAGTAGAGTGGGGTCGCAGTTACTGGTAGTTGACTGGAACTTAGGGAAAACTTGCATAACTTCTTTCCCCAAGGTCATATTAAGATGAGACTTGATACGTTGGAAAGCTTAGTGTCCTATATTTTTGGGGGGTCTGGGGATTGGAAATTTAGGGTATTATAATATCTCCCCCTTAGATTCATTCATCCCCGAATGAAATAGTCTAAGTCGGGGTACTAGGAAAACTGAGATCATAAACTGAACACTTATGAGTAGAATCATGCTTAAATATCTGGATCTAAATCGTGATGCATGGTTTAAACTAAACTCTTGAATGCATGTGATGACATGATGATAGTTAGATAGCTAAGATAGAAAATAAGAGAATTAATTAATTAAGGAAACTATTACCTCAAGCTAAATCTGGATTTGAAGAGAAAAGGAAGGGGTACCTGGTTCTCATTTCAGTTTCTGCTTCCTAAGTAGCTCCCTTAACTGACAGGTTCCTTTAAAGAACTTTCACTAAATCAGCTTCTTTATTCTTCAGCCTATGAATCTGATAGTAATGGATCTCAACTAGAACTTCTTTATAGGAGAGGCTATCTACCACGCTACACTCTCTAAAGGAATGACTGAAGCTATTTGACCAATGAATTTCTTAATCAAAGAGACATGGAATACTGGATGTACTGATGCTAACTCTACAGGCAATTCTAACTCACAAGCTACCTTCCCTAAATGGCTTAAAATTTTATAGGGGACAACAGCAGGGACTGAGATTCCCTTTCTTACCAAATCTCTTCACCTCTTTCATGGATGAAATTTTCAAATACACCAAGTCACCAATATCAAACTCAAGATTCCTCTTTCTCACATCTGTATAGGATTTCTATTGACTCTGGGTTGTCTATATCCTTTCTCAAATCAACTAAACTTTATCCATTGCTTCGTACATTAAGTCTGGCCATATCAAAGTAGCTTTTCCAACCACAAACCAATCAATAAGAGACCTACACCTCCTATTATAAAAAGCCTCAAATAGAGCTATTTGAATACTAGAGTGATAGGTTTTATTGTAGGTAAACTTAATCAAAGTCAAGTGATCACTCCAACTACCATTTAAATCAATAACATGAGCCCTCAACATATCCTCTAATATTTTCATGGTCCTCTCTACCTGACCGTATGTCTGGGGATGAAAAGTTGTACTAAGGTGAACTTGGGTACCAAGACTTTTCTGAAAAGCCTTCTAGAAAGTAGAAGTAAACTGAGTACCTCTATCTGAAATAATGGTCAATGGGACTCTATGCTACTTTATAAACTTCCTAAGGTAGAGTCTAGCATAATTCTCAGCTGAATATAAATTATGGACTAGCAAGAAATGGGATGACTTGGTCATTCTATCAACAATGACACAAATTGAATCATGCTGACAACGTATATGAGGTAACTCTATAACAAATTCCATATTCACTACTTCCCATTTCCAAGTGTGGATGCTGAATTCCTAAGGCGTACCACTAGGCATCTAGTGCTTAGCCTTAACCAGTTGACACTTTGAATACTTAGCCATAAATTTTGAATATCCTTCTTCATACCATTCAACCAATAGACTATTAACAAATCGCGGTACATCTTAGTGGCTCTTGGGTGAATAGATTACTGTGAACAATGCACCACTTCTAACATTAATTTTCTTAAATGATCTATGTTTGGAACACTTAACTTCTCTGACAATAAAGTACACCATCTTCACTTAGGATAAAACCTCAACCTTCTGATCCCAAACTACTTCTTTCAACTTAACCAAAATAGAATCTCTATCTTGCTTATCTTTTACCTAGAAAATCAAGAAAGATTCTGAACCCACACACTACCTTTGGATGAATCAATCAAACAAACACACAATCTAGCAAGATGGTGAACCTCCCAAACTAACTCTATCTTACTATCCTTCCTATGAGCAACACTTCCCATCGACAACCTACTAAGGGCATCTACCATAGTATTTTCCTTACCCGAGTGACACAAAAAACTTATGTCATAGTTTTTTAGCAATTCTAGCCACCTTCTCTAATGAAGTAGGTCTTTCTAGGTGAACACATACTGAAAACTGTTATGGTCAGTAAGCACATAACCATAAACCCTTAAGAGAGTGCCTCTAAATTTGTAAGGCAAAGACCACTGCTGCTAACTCACAATCATAATTTGGGTAATACTTCTTATAAGGTTTGATATATCTACAGGAATATGATATAACCTTACCTGCTATATCAGCACAAAACTAAGACCAACTCTAGAAATAACATAGTACACTACAAAACTATTTGGGCCCTTCGATAGGGTCAAAACTTGAGCATAAAAGAGTTGAGTCTTTAACTCTTGAAAACTCTTCTCACAGGAATTGGAAAAATAAAATTTCACTTTATACTGATTCAACCAGGACATTGGAGAAGCAATATAAGAAAACTCCTCAATAAATCATCTTTAGTAACTGGCTAAATCTAAGAAACTCTTCATATATGATAGAAAGATATGTATAGGCCAGTTTCTTACTTCTTTGGTCTTATGAGAATCAAATCTAATGTGATTTGTAGAAATGACGTGACCGAGGAAAGATACTAATTTCAATAAGAATTCAAACTTACTGAACTTAGAAAATAATTGGTGATTCTTAATGGTATGCAAAACAATCCTAAAATGGTCCACATGTTCACCTTTACTACGAGAATAGACGAGGATATCACCTACGAAAACTATGAGAAACATGTCCATGTATTGCTTAAATACTATACTCATCAAGTCCATAAAAGTTGCAGGAGAATTCTTTAGACCAAAATAGATAACTATAAATTTGAAGTGACCACATAGAGTTTTGAAGGCTGTCTTTGGAATGTGACATTCTCTGACTCTGAGTGATAATAGAAAGATTTGAGGTCTATCTTAGATAGGCAATGCATACCCTGAAGTTGGTTGAACAAGTCATCAATCCTGGGAAATTATACATATTTTTGACTGTCACTTTGTCCAGCTTATGGTAATAGATGCATATTCTGAGTGAACCATCTTTCTTGCACACGAAGAGAACTCTGACACACTAAAAGAAAACACTAGGCCTGATGAAGCCCTTATCTAAGTGATCTTTTAACTATTCTTTAAATTTCTTAAGCTTGGCTTGATCCATTATATAAGGTGGAATTAAATAGGTTGGCTGTATGGGATGAGATCTATTCTAAAGTCGATTTCCCTCTCGGGACGAACTCCACACAGATCTTTAGGAAATAATTTTGAAAACCCATTAACTAGTGGAACTGATTCAATACTTGGAGTCTCAAGTTTTATGGCCTTGAATCGGACAAAATGATGGATGCAACCCTTTCGTATAATCTTCCTTGCCTTAAGGAAAGAGACAAATCGACCTATAGGCTTTGAGGTACTACACGTATATTATATGATTGGATCATTGGAAAATTGCAACTAGACTATTCTATTTTTATAGTCAACTAACGTATGACAAGAGTAGAGCCAATCTATGATAAGGATGACATAAAAATAAATCATCTCTAATTCTATATAATTGATTTAGGTGATTTTCTAACGTAATGAAATTTGGGCAATATCTGTATACCCTTCTGGCTTTAATAGAACTACCAATAGGAATAGATACTAAGAAGAGTTCTACTCCGATTTTAGGACTGATACAAAAATTCACTGCTATATCGGGAGTGACAAAAGTAAGTCTGGCTCTGGGTCTAACAATGCATACACATTAAGGTGAAAGGCTTGTAACTTACCTATAACCACATCAGTGGTACATTTATGATCTTGTCGAGTATGAAGGAAAATAAATGATTTTTTCGTTACCCACTAGTGGAACTAGAGGTAGCCCCTATTGAGTCGAGGGACCTACTATAATTGAATGAAAATTAGCCTGACTCAATTGATGAATATCTTTACTCTCCATCCAATCACTAGGCAATCCTTGGTTCTATGACTTATATTACCACACCCAAAACACCCATCACTGTCATCCATATACTCACCCTTGTGATTCGTACCACACCTCTTAAAGAATGAGTTAGTTTAGACACTATTTATACTAACTTGAGACATAGAGCCTGGTTCTCTATCCCAATTGTCCTTTCTGAACATAGGCACTAGAGCACTTGTAGAAAATGGACCTAGGGTTGAAGGTTTCTAGTAGAACTAAGAATGATCCCCGCTATCTAACCTCTACTGAGGGAAGTTAAAACTACCAGTTTTGGCTCTCTAATTCTTCCTTTTCCCTTTCATTGAGCTTTTTCTTCTCAAATTATTGAGAATGAACCATAAATCTAGAAAGGTCGATTTCCTTAATCAGCACCACTATCCTACACTCCTTGATAATATCTTTTAGAACACCATATATGAACTTACTCATCATAGACCTATAATCATCCACCATAATAGGATCATATCTTTCTAACTAGGTGAACTTGGGTGAACACTCCTCACACTTATGTTACCCTACTTCACACTTATGAACTCATGAACCTTAGCCTCCCTTAATTTAAGTAACAAGAACCTATCTAAGAAAATAGTAGAAAACTTATCCCATTCTACAAGCCCTGTATCAGTGCCGCTATGTTTTTTCCACTACTTAACGTAGGTCTGATCCACCCCTTATAATTGATAAGAAGCTAAATCAACAATCTCACTTGGGGTAACACCTATAATATTAGTCACTTTTTATACACAATCCTAAAACTCATGTAGATCCTTCTTAGACATAGATCCAGGGAATGTTGTGGGATTCATTCGGGTAAAATCCCAAATTCTGGCTATTGATATATTAACAATGAAGTTGGTTAGAGCAACAACATGTTGCTTGTTCTTAGAATCCATAGATTATGCTAATACTATGAAGGCATCCCTAAATTTGTCATGAGATTTTTACTCATTCAGAGGGTCCTCAAAAATAGGTAGCAGCGTGGGTTGGTCCTTATTTCTTCTTCAATTAGCCCTTATGAGATGTATTTCTATAATTGGTAGAGAATTAATTAGAAGAAGGTGTTTAACATAGCTCATGCTCCATTGCACATATACATATTGAAAAGGGGAGACTTTTATAAAAAAAATTATAGTCTCTCATCCATGAGTATGGAATGCTTCATACTACTGAACAGGACTCTATATAACATTTCTTTAACAAACCCTAGGACACTTTAAACCTTGTGCTCTGATACAAAGTTTTTCATGATCCAAGAAAATACCCTAGTCGCAACATGGTGCTTATAGTCAGAAGTGATACTAAGCTACTCATGATCAGGCACAAACTATAAATTGATAAAAGAAGGTAACAAAATTACTGTGTAGAAGACATATAAAAGCATATGAAAAATCAAAACAATACCGATGAAGTCTAAAATAGATCAACTTTAAAACAATTTTAACTAACTAACTATCTAAAAGAATCTAATCATGATAAGTTATTGGGATAGGTCCCCAACTAATTTTGACCAACCTAAATAGCATGAAATAAAATACAGGTATGAATTATTAAAAATGTAACTAGTCCTCAACTGATAAGGACTCTTCAATACTGTAGCTAAGTGGTACAGGAATGAACTAGGATCTATCTAGAAACTGAGCATCTAAACTTTTATTATAAGACAACATAGTCTAAGATCGATTATATGATCAGTACATCGAATTTACTAGTATGTGAGATAGGAACTAGTTGATACACATATAGGTATTGAGCATGAATGCATCAAAATGAATATTGAATGCAAGACCAACCATAAACATATATTAAAATTATCTGAATAACTGGTATATAGATACTTTGTCATGAAAACCTAAATTAATATTGACTAAACAATGAACTAAAATTGTGGGAGATAACATTAACCAACATACCCCATTCTCAGCTAATCAGGGTCCCACCTATAACTCCCGTTGGGGGGGTGTAAGTACCTGGCCAAGGGTATTAACACTCGCTGTATAAATCCACTAAATTGATGTCCTCAAGAACTAGGGTGTCCACCATCTACTTGAAGGTGACCCCGAAGGAAGTGGCAGTCCTCAACTAGTGGGTGTTCTCCAATACCTATTCTAGTAACGCAGTTCTGGAATTTAGGGACTTCTACTAAAGATCCCAACCCTTAACTGGCACGTGAGACTTCATCCCACTACTGGAAAAAAAGGCTATGAAGATGGTTGTCATACGATCTTCATAGACACTACAACCATCCCCATAGATATATCACGATGGTTGCCAAACCTGATACAAATAAAGGCATTACATTAGATCAAATGCAATGGTTTCTGGCGACTGTGACAAAAACTGTCGCTATATCTTCACCTTTGCGATAGTTGTTGGATGACTATAGCAATCATTTGCAGGCTGTTAGATGGTTCCAATCATCCATATATACACGTTAAAATATGATGTTGTGATGGTTATTAGTCTTTTGAGATAACTGCTATTTGTCCCTATATATATACTATTGTGAAGGTTTTTGATATGTTGGGATTATATCATTAATGGGACAATTGTACAAGCTATTGCGATGGTGGTATATATGTGTACTATTGGGATATCTATAAACCATCGTAAAAGCTTTATAGGACGGTTATTTTGTACACTATTGTGATAGTTAAACATGAGCTATATCAACTACTAATTTTTTGCTATTGGGACAGTTATTTTAGGTGTTTAGGAGCTCATAGATCTTATACATTTTGCCAAGCTATTTCATGCATGCATACTCAGTTATTGCATGCTATTTAGTCAATAATTATTTATACATAGTTAACCCTTGCATTATATCCTAATCTTATCTCATATACCAGTACATTCGAAGTACTAACCGTATACTTTTCTTCATGCTATAATGTCATATATCATAGGTTCGGACGCTCAATTTCTTGACCGCTCTTAGACTGTTCAGCTTATTAGAAGTAGCAGTCATGGTGAGTTCTCATCTATCAAGGACATAATTGTTTCACCTCAGTTTATCTCAATTGTTCAGTATTTCCATTTAGTTAGAGTTAGTTAGGGTTTGTCCCATAAACTCCATAGGTAGTTAGAGGATTTTTATACATTCAGATAGTCAGTAAGTTTATTAGACTCATCAGTTGAATTTCAGTGTTTTTCATAGATATTTTAGACTTGTGAACTCAGTTGTATTTTCAGTAATTAAAAAATTATGGAATTATTAGTTATTTCCACATATGTATTTATCTATCAGTTTACTCAGTGCTCATAGCAGGTACCATCTTATGGGTTAGCTTGTGGTCACCTATGATCGTAAGCACCATTTTCGCAACTACGGGGTTTCCTGGGGTCGTGACAAAACTTGATATCAGAGCCTAAGTTTTTACAGTGTCCTAGGGAGTTTAAAAATCCATGTTGAGTAGAGTATTGATATGACAACAACCACAAAAACTAAAGAACAATACCAAGATAAAAACAACAACACAAGGGTGACAACAACACAAATAAACAACAACCCACAGTTTCAATGAAACAACAACAAATGGTTACAAGAAAGTAAAGATAAACAGTGAGACATACACTAATAAAAGGGATTGGAAATAAAGGATGTTTCAAATCCTAGAACCCTTAAGACTTATTGCAGAAAAATCACACTCTTTCAAAGACACAAGATGGAATCCACCACTCAAGCACCAACGTTTCTAGCAAATTTTGCAACACAAGTGAATCCACACTTATTCATGCCCTTTTATTGGTTACTACACTCTCTCTCAAGAGATTTTTATTTCAATATTATTGAACAACTAAGAGTAAAAGACCTAATATTATCCTATTTATAACATTATTACAAAATAAAAATGAAATGTCCAAAAAGCCCTTAATAAAGGGAAAACAAAAGGTGGCCATGGAGTGGATCTTAGGGGCAGATTTTGAGTGTTCCAAAGCCCTCTTCATACTTCAACTTGCACACTCCCTCTGTTGGATTTAATAAACACTCACATATGTCCATCTTCTTAATTATGCTCGTGTCATTGATGATACGATCCAAATGGTCATCCTCGCTTTTGAAGACATTATTGAAGGCCAACAACTAAAGACTCAAGGCTTGGTCAGCTCGATGACAAAGAATATGCAAGTAAGACCCATTTTGACCATACCAAAAAGTAATTCCATATGTGGAAGGTTGCTTGGGAGCTTTCCTTGATGCCTACCCGAGATTTCTAAGGGATACCTTGTTTTGAAGACATGGTTTTGAAGTGTTCATTTGCCCTTACATTTGGTCTTGAAGATCCATAGCCTTGAAGCATTGAAGCGCACCTTCATTAAGGGTGTTTTAGTGAATTCACATGCTCAAGAGACACTCCATAGCCACCCACTCTCATTAAGGGTAGTATGGTCACTTTATTTTTATAATAGCTATAAATAGACTTCTTTAGGAGTAATTTCATTAGTTTAGCCGTAATAAATATTTAAGAAAGAAATATTTGAGAGAGACACTCCTTTTTTGGAAAGTGAAACCAATACTAGGAACTAAGTGTCGTATTCATTTGTATTGTATCTTGGCTTAGAAACATTGGTGCTAGTGGAGAGTGACTTCCCTCTTTTATCTACATAAGAGTTTGGTGTTGTTTACGTGAGTAATAGGGGTTTTACAGTTTAAAACACTCTCTAGTTCTTATTATTTGTGTAATCTTTATATAAAACTATTTGTCCCTTTACTTCTATTGCATTTTTTATATTTGTTCCTTCCATTTGAATTCACGGCTTGTGTTGATTTAGTTGCTACCGAGTTGTTGTTCCTATTTTCCTTAGGTCCTCTTCTTGTTATCTTGTATATTTGTTGGCTTTCTAGTTTATTTGGCATCTGAGAAAGGATTGATTTTGTTCCTATGGAATCAATCTTCGGCTTGTCATCATAAAATTAAAAAGCAAGTCTTCAAAAGCTGAAAATCTAAAAAAAAAATAAAATTTGTCCTATTTTTTGTGTTTAGGCCAAAATTTGTACCTTAGATTTAGGAGATCTTTATGTGTTTTGGTTTTTTCTAGTGTCAGCTCCTTCTTCACTAACACTAAAAGAGTTTAAATATAAGTTTTGAGCTATTTCTGAGTTGTTCTTGGAATTTGAAGGTTATTATGGAGTGGGTTCAAACTTGGACATGTATTGTTGTTATGGTGTTATTTTTTATGTCTGTTGTTGAATGTTGGAGGCTTGCACATGTGGCTTTGATGTTTGGAGGCCCAACGTGCACCTATAACTTCAAATTTCAAAGGAGGTATTCTTGGTGTTCTTCACCATCTTCATGATGTGTTGAAGAAGACTCTTCAAAGAGAGGTTGCTTGATCTTTAATCTATTGGAAAGAGAGTGTAGATGTTGTTTGTCTTTTAAACACTTCCAAGACATCACCAAAGAAGTAAAAGAACAAAAGGCTTCCAAAAGCCTTGTTGCCAAAAGGAGGAAAGGGCATTTTCTAAGATTGTCTAAAAAAGTAAAAAAGACAAGACTTGGAAAAAGGTTGTCTTGCGGAAAAGGTGAAAAAAAGTCAAACCTTTTTTTAATATTGAAAAGGGCTCCAATTCTTGTCTTGTCCCTCCAAAGGCTGATTTCCACTCTTCCCATTGAAGATTGATCAATACAAATTGAAGACAGGAACAAAAATTCAAATTTCAACAATTCCAACATCATCACCTTAAAAATCAACCAAAGGCTCAAATTTTCAGATTTTTAAGTTTCATTTCTTGTTTCAACTGGTTTTAATTTTGTTTACTCTAGTACTAATGGCAAACTAGTAATCATCTACTGGGTTGTGAATTTGTTTTGAATATGTTTTTTCGTGTTAGCATTATTTTTGTGCTTTTATAATTTATGAATTGTTGTAATTCTTGGTTTAAGTCTGAACAAGGTTTTCTTTGAGTCTTCAAATGATAATCTATTCTGGATAAGACTAGACTCACCCCTCAATGTCTCACAAGTTAAAAGCCGACTTACAACACTTGTGAAACTAAGTGTGAGGTGATTAAAAGTGTCAAAGTGTCATGAGGATACTTTTTAAGCTAAATTGTTTGTAGTTTTTGTTGTTGTGTTTTCATAGGTGCCATGGATGAAAACACTACTAATGCTATTTGGGCCTTTATTGGCGATATGAACCATAGCATGGAAAGAATACGAGAAGATATAACATCAATCAACGGGAATTTATCATCGAAGAACCAAGGGAGAAGTATTGAAAACCTCCCTTATGATGAGAGCTTCCCAAATAAGCAAGTGGGCTGCCATGACACACCCAAAGGTGAAGGCCACACCTCATGTGAGCTACGAGGTAACAACTCTACATCCTAAACTCCTGTAAATGTAGAATGTTATGATGTGGCTAGTAGTAGCCAAGTGGATGTAGTTGGTGGTTTGCCTAAAGAAGAATCTCATGAGTCCTCCCTTTGTGATATACTTGTTATTGCTAGATTGCATGAAGATCCAATTCTTGTTGTAAGCAAGCAATTACTAGTTTATCCTATAAATGAATAAATTGTTTCTTCTTGTAAGAATGAGTTGAGTCCTCCTAGTTCTAGCACTTTTAACTTGAATAAGGTCCCAATTCCAAGTGATGAGAGTATTCACAGACTAGTTGACCCTTGTGAGAATCAAGGTGAGTCTATATTGGCATGGGAGTTGCCCACAACTAGTGGCAGTGTGAATGATGATCAACTTACACCTTAATGTAATCCACTACTTGAGCATTTGTGTGGTGTTCTTGATTAGTCTCAAGTCAGTGATGATTTTGATAGAGTTGATCATGAGATTATTGATGATTCTCTTAGCACGTCGTGTGATTAAATCCTTATAGTTTCTCATATAAATCATCCAAATGAAAATGTTGTGGAGAATGATCAATTGGTTTAAAAAGATCTTGTAGTGCTTGATTACTTAGGAAACCCAATTAGTGTTCATTCTTTGAAGAGTGACTTTGATTGTGATCCTTTGCATGATTCCCACCCTTGCTTGATAAATGTTGGGATGATTTGCTTGACCCATGTGATAACTTGAGTTGTGATCACATTGATGTTAATTGTGGTATGTATTTACTTGTGGAATGCTCTTTTGGAAGAGAAGGTCATATTTTCTTAGAATTTCCCTCAACTTCTTCTTTGTGTGATTTCTATAATGAGCATACTAATGGTGATGAAGTTGGAACTAGTGAGTACTTGCATTAGGACTTCATAGTTGAAGTTTATTTTTGTAGCACCTTTCTCTACCCTCTTCTGTTTCATGGTATTGCTAACAGTGGTATAGAGGGTGTGCCTAATTTTGGGGATGACTCCATGGGGGAAGTGAGTACAGCCGAAATCCATGCCCATGGCTACTTATCCCATTCGTACCGGTAACCTCTTGAAATATGGAGAATGTTATACATTCCACTTGATTCTTGACCAAGACGACAAGCAAGGTTTGGTTGTGAGTGTTGGAACCCTTCCCTATGATGGAAAGTCTTTCTTGGTAATTTACAATCCACTTGATAGACCTAAGTTTTGCATGGGGGAATCTTCCAGTATGATAAGTGTTCACTAAAGAAGGGGAGTAATAACAAGAGCTAAGAGAGTTCTTCCTTGAGTGTTTCCATTCTTGACCAAGGTCTCACTACTTGAAAGAGAAGGAAAAAGTTACATCTTGAAAACACTTTGGGTGAATTCCATTCCTATGATATCCTTCTTCAAATGATACTAATCAGTCCACAAACACTCAAAACAAGGACAATACAATACTAAAAACACTACAACAAACAACTTCACGATAACAAGAGGCAGTAACAACGATTACAATAAAGGAAAGACAGATAGTTTAACATAACTTACCACAAAAAACCAAGAACCAAAGTGTTTCTCAAACACTAAGAACCCTAAATCTTGTGATAAAAACATTAGACTCTTACATAGACATAAGAGGGACATCAATCTCCTCAAGTACCAATGTTTCTAAGCCAAAATAAAACACTAGTGATTCCACACTAAGTGCTACCCTAGTTTAGGTTTTACTCTCTCTCTCTCAAGAGATAAGAATTTTTCTTTCGTCAATCTATATCAATAATCAACTAAGTAAATAAGCCCTAAAATATTCTACTTATAGTCTATTATAAAAGAAGATAAAATGATAAACTACCCTTAATAAGAAGGGGTGCCTATGGAGTGTTATTTCAACAAGTTTAATCCCCAAAATACCCTTAATGAAGGGTGCTTCTTCAATTCTCCAAAACTATGGGGTCATGCATCAACACTTCTAGTATCGGGTTGATATCAAAGGTAAGACCCCACACAATCTTCCACACACGGTTTTGCTTTATGTCATACTCAAAATGGGTCCTCCATGCATGTTCTTGTGTCCTCGTGGTGACCAAGTCTTGAGTCTTTATGTATTTTCCTCCAATTATCTCTTTAAAAGCATATATGGCCATTTGGCTCGTATCATCCTCCCTTTATTGAAAAGGATTCAACCTTGAATCCATACCTTGCCAAACTAAAGAAAGGACAAACAAGTTCAACTTTATCATGGCATGAGTTTTAGGGTTAGTACAACAAATAACATCATCATGCCAAGGTGGTACATAGTTGAGATATAACCACGAATCCTTTTTCTTAGTTAATAAAAGTTTAGTAAGAATGTTATAAAGTAAATGTCTATGACAAGTATCTAGAGATAAACAAAATACAAAGGTCTCAATGGTATCACTAAGTCCAAAAGGTTAGGCTACCCTTGTCTTAGGAACCATAAGGACATAATTGTTTTATCACCTCTTCAAGTAGCCTCATCAAACGTGGTGCCACTTTTGGTCTATAAGTTCACCAATCCCTCATATCATTGTCATTCAAACATGTAGACCAACCAACAAGACCTCCATCTATATTTAATGCAAACCCGAAACTAGTATGGATGTCATCATAGGCAAAGAGGAAGTATAGGAAATAATCAAGTGTAAAGACATGCATGGGTGAAGACAAACAATTTAAGAAGATACACGCTCTTTCTTTAAAAAAAATATACAACTTGGCATCCAAAAGTTGGGATTCATGCAATTTAAGAACAAGTGTGCCAAGCAAGGATGCAAATTTAGGAACATTAACCCAAGGAGTCAATGACACCTTTGCCCTTGGATTTTTAAGAAGGGCTACATATTCCCTACCCTTAAGAGTATTCTCATCTTTCAAAAAGAGATTTCCATTTTTAGGAGGAATGTTGTCACACAATAGTGGGTTATCATATTGGATATAGCCTTCAATACATGTTATACTATCATTGTTTCCAATAGTTTAATTAGGAGTGTTTATATCATCTTCAAACAAGACATTATACCTAAAGAGAGCATGATCTATCCCATGGGAAGATTTGGAAAAAGCAAGTTCTTCACTCTCTAAATGATCATTATCAAGTTTCGAAGATGTTTCAAGCATAATATTAACCCTATGAGCCAAGGAATCATTAGAATCTCTACCATAAGACAAGCTCACAAGTTCACTCATATCTCTTTGGCCAACATTCTCATTTACATGACTTTTATGAGCAAAACTAATAATATGGACTTTATCACACAATATGCTCAAATAATCATCTCCAATCTTATGATCAACTCTATCAACATCATTACTAAATTGAGTTGTTTTAAACACATCATACAAATGCAAAAGTAGTGGACTACGTTCGTGAGTAAGTTGATCATTATACATATCCTCACTAGTTGTCGGTAACTCACATGCCAACCTAGACTCACCTTGGTTTTCACATGGGTCAACTAGTGTGTGAATACTCTCATTGCATAGAAAAGGAACCTTATTCAAGTCACAAGTTCTATCACTAGATGGACACAAATAAATCTTTCTAGAAGAATTAATTTTGTCATCTGTAGGATCAACTAGTTCTTGCTTACTTATAACTAGAATTGGATCTTATTGTAACGTAGCATTACTAAGAGTATCACAAAGGGAAGACTCAAGCAATCATCCTTTAGGCAAAACACCAACTACATCCACTTGGCTACAGCTAGCCACATCATAATATTTTAAAATTATAAAAGTGTCAGAGATAGCATTATCACCTTGTAGATCATATGAGGTTCGGCCTTCACCTTTGTGTGTGTCTTTTCATCCCACTTGCTCCTTTGTAAAGGAGTGATTGGAGTTTCTTTGACCTCCCATGTGACCCAACCTTTTATTTATTGATGACAAGTCTGTGTGTAACATCTCACACTTACGATTGAGAGCTTCAAGGTAGGAAAAGATAGTATGGGAAGTATTCTTATCCATGGGACCTAAGAAATATATTAAACAAACAAACAAACACTTTAGATCAAAAGTATCCTCACCACACTCACACACCTTTGGTTGCCTCACATTTGGATTCACAAGTATCGAAAACTGGTTTGTAATCTGTAAAGAGTTGAGGGATGAATTCTACTCTTACTCGAAATAGATTTTCATCTGAAGACTCAAAGAAATCTTTTGCAAGCTTGAACCAAGAAAGTAAAATGTATCACAAAATATAAAAGCACTCAAAGAAATGCTAACACCAAGAAACGGATTCAAACAACCAATTCACAACCTATTAGGTGATTACTAGTTGCCAATTAGTATTAGGAACAAGAGATAAACTAAATAAACAAACGAAAAAAACCTAGAAATCTAAAATTTTAAGCCTAAGGTCATTTTTGGAGGGTGATGACATAGAATCCTCCTAATGGACGTTAAAATTTGTTAAAAGTTTGCGAACTTTTCTTGTCTTCAAATTGCACTTATCAATTTTCTAGTTTGAATGGTGGAATTTCGGCTAAGGAATTAAACCACCAGGACGTTGAAGCCTTTTTTCAAGTTCAAAAAGTGCTTAACTTTCTTGCACCCTTTTGGCTAAACGCATTTTTGAAAGGCTTTTGGCTCTTTCCTTTTTGGTGTGTCTTGGTAGGTGGCCTTTCACCCTTTTGGTAACAAGTCTTTTTGAGATCCCTTTGTCTCTATTCTTCTTTAGTATTAGTCTTGGGAATGTTTCAATAAAAATACAAGGCTACACTCTTTTTCATCTTGTTTTAAGATTAAACAACTATTTTTCTCTTCAACAAGTTACAAAGATGGTGAAGAACAACAAGAACACCAAGAACACAATTTTTGAAACTTGGAGTCCTAAGGTTAACGTTGGGATATCTAATATCAAAAACACATATTCAACCTTAAATCTTTAACAACAAACATCAACTACACAATTCCAAGCCACCAATCTTCAACAACAACATCAACAAACATTTTTCAAGCTCAAGATTTTAGATATAGACTCAAATAGTGTTAGTGAAGAAGAACCTAACACTAGAAACAATCGAAAAACATAAAAACTCCTAAATCTAGACTTAAAATCCTAAACTAAAACACATCATCTCTTGTACATGGGTGTGAAGTGAGCTATACTTATGGATAGGAGGCTACAAGACATTTTAGGAAAAGTTTCCCTTCTTTTAGTATCTATGTCATACGAATGAGCATAAGCTCTATTTCAAACTCTCTTTTTGACTCATTATTCTTTTTATTTATAGACAATGCCTCCCAAAATAAAAAATAGAAGAATAAATGGAAATCATCCTGCACCATCGCCTGTTCAGGAAGATCCCCTGAATTAGCATGTCTCTCATGTCGAGTTTAGAGTTGCATTCACTACCTTATCTTATTTAGTAGCTTTTCAGAATAATCAATAGGCTATTTCCCTAGCTAATACAACTGCAGCTAGGATTTGGGACTTTACCCAAATGAATCCCCCTTTATTTTTGGAAACCAAGTCTGAGAAGGATCCATTGGAGTTTTATGATATGGTTCAAAAGGTGGCTGATATCATGGGTATCACTTTGAGTGAGAATGCAGAGTTGGCTGCATATCAATTTCAGGATATAGCTCATACATGGTACAAGCAGTGGAAGGATGATAGGGATTATGAGGTATAGGTTGTAGACTGGGAAGAGTTTTCAACAACCTTCTTAGACAATTTCTTTCCTTTAGATTTGAGGAAAGCTAAGGTACTGGAGTTTATTAATTTGAAGTAGTGTAATATGAGTGCTAAGGAATACTTGCTTAAGTTTGCTCAGTTGGCGAGGTATGCTCCTAATGTAGTTGCAAATAATAGGTTTAAAATGATTAAGTTTGTTTCTCGTATATCTATTAGTGTGTTCAAGGAGTGTAAGAATGCTATGTTGATTAGAAGGACCTATCTAGGCTTATGGTTCAGGCTTAATAGATTGAGGAACAAAAACTTTAAGAGAAAGAGAGAGAGAGAGAATAAAAGGACCAAAATAGGTAGCTTTAACTTTTCCTAGTCTAGGTCAGAGAGTGGTAATTGTACCTAATTCTATCAAAAAATTTCAGCCTAAGAGTGCGCTAATGCCAAAATTCAGAAATGACAATCAGGATAAAACACCAGGCTCCATGTCCTAGAGTAGAATGAACAATAGTCATACTAATCCATTTTTCAAAAAAATATGGTAGGAATCATTAGGACTGTCAATGATGTGTGTTTTGCATTGGAAAGCCAAGACACAAAATCAAAGAATGTCCACAGGTTGGTCAGTAGCGTCACCCAAGTCGTCCTTTAGTTTTAGTTGGTCGCCTGAATCGGTAGGGCGCTACTTCCAGTGCTACCATTGGTTAGCACCAGAATAGGTTGTATGCACTACAGTCCCAACAGGATCATAAAAGTTCTCCTGATATGGTTACAAGTATGTTACGGGTGTTTCATCTTCATATGTATGTTTTACTAGACCCCAGAGCCTCACTTTCTTTTGTAAAACCCTATATAGCTTTTAATTACGATTTTAGCCTAGAAATATTAGTAAATCCATTCTCAGTGTCTACCCAGTGGGTAAATCTAATATATCTAGACAAGTATATAGAAATTTCCCGGTTATAGTATCTCAAAAAATTACTTTAATAGATCTTGTAGAGTTAGATATGACTGATTTTTATGTAATTTGTATGGATTAGCTCCACCCATGCTATGCTTAAGTTTATTACAGAAACAGAGTCGTTCAATTTCAGTTTCCTAATGAACCAGTCATTGAAGTGAGAGGTAGTACTTCAACGCTTAAGAGTCAAATTATTTTATACCTTAAGGCCAGAATAATGATATCTAAGGGGAGCATATACCATCTTGTTCGATTCAAAGACTCTAATTCTGTGAATCCCAGTCAGGAGTCATTTTTTTTAGTAAGGGAACTTTCAGATGTGTTCCTTCAAGATCTCCCTAGAGTCCCTCCCGAAAGGGAAATTGACTTCGAAAAATATCTCCTTTCAGATACCCAACCTGTCTCTATTTCACACTACCAAATGGATCCAGCTGAGCTAAAAATATTGAAAGAATATTTGAAAGATATCATAGATAAGGGATTAATCAGGCCCAGTGCTTCCCCATGGGGTTTATCGGTCCTTTTCGTGCATAAGAAAGATGGTTCTCACAGAATATGCATCAATTACCATCAGCCAAACAAAGTCACCATCAATAAAAAGTACCCACTCCCCAGGATTGATGACTTGTTGAGCAACTTCAGGGTGGCCGTTATTTCTTTAAGATAGACCTCAGATCTAGCTATCATCAGCTCATATTTAGAGAATGTGACATTCCAAAGACAACCTTCAAAACTTGATATGGCCACTTCAAATTTCTAAATGTCTTTTGGACTAATGAATACCCCAACAGCTTTAAAGGTCTTGATCAATCGAGTGTACAAGAAGTACTTGGACATGTTCATAACAGTCTTCATCAATGATATTCTTGTCAACTCCTATACTGAAAAAGATCATGCAGACTATCTCAGAATCGTATTGTAGACTCTTAGAACCCATCAATTATTTTCAATATTCAGTAAGTGAAAGTTTTTTCTAAGATTAGTAGCCTTTCTTAGTCATATTATTTCCATTAATGGCATTAGAGTTGATCCTCAAAAGACCAAAGTAGTCAGAAACTAACCCAGACCTATCTCTCCATCAGATATCTGGAGTTTCTTGGGTATGGCTGGCTATTACCGATGGTTTATTGAAGGGTTTTTGTCTATTGCATCCCTCATATCTAGATTAACTTAGAAGAAAGTCAAATTTCAGTGGTCAGATTCTTTTGAAAAGAGTTTTCAGGAGTTAAAGACTTGACTTACCTCAGCCCTAGTCTTGAAGTTACCAGATTGTTCAGATGGGTTTGTTGTTTACTGTGATACTTTCTAAGTTGGTCTAGTTTGTGTATTGATGCAAAGAGGTAATGTCATAGCCTATACCTCTAGATAGCTTAATCCTCATGAAAAGAATTACCTTACCGATGACCTTGAGTTGGCAGCTGTTGTTTTTGTTTTAAAGATTTAGAGGTATTATCTTTATGGGGTTCACATTGATGTGTCACTAATTACAAAAGTATGTAGTATGTATTTTCACAGAGTGATTTAAATCTTTATCAGAGAAGGTGCATTAAGTTATTGAAAAATTATGATATGAGTGTGTTGTATCACCCGAGCAAGGCCAATGTAGTGGCAGGCACCCTTTGTAGATTGTCTATGGGTAGTATTGCTTATATTGAGAATAATAAGAAGAAGTTAGTCAGAGAGGTTCGTCATCTTGCTAGATTAGGTGTTTCGTTGGTTGATTAAGCTGAAGGTAGTGTTTGGGTTATGAATGATTTGGAGTCTTCTTTGGTTGCCGAAGTGAAAGAAAAGTAAGATATGGATACCAGTTTGGTTAAGTAGAAGGAATTTGTTAGAGATCATAAAGTAGAAGTTTTCTCCCAAGAGGGAGATGGTGTATTGTAATGTCAGGGTAGGTTGTGTGTGTTGTATCTTGATGTTTTGAGATAGCAAATTTCAGCAAAAGAGCATTGTGCGCGTTATTTCATTCACATAGGATCCACTAAGATTTATCGTAATATGCAAGAAATCTATTATTGGAGTGGTATAGATAGGGATATTGCAGAGTTTGTAGCTAAGTGTTCTAACTGTTAGCAAGTCAAGATTGAACAACAGATGCCTAGTGGCACATTGCAGGAGTTCAATATCCCCACTTAGATGTGGGAAGAGGTGAACATGGATTATGTCACAGGTTTTTCTCATAGGCATCATCAACATAATTCAATATGGATCATTGTAGACAAAATAACCAAATAATCTTATTTCTTACTAGTTCATACTTCATACTCAGTTGAGGATTACGCCAAGCTCTATATTAGAGAGTTGGTTAGGTTGCAAAGAGTTTCGGTGTCTATCATTTCAGATAGAGATACTCAGTTTACCTCTCACTTTTGGAGAACTTTTTAGAAAGGTCTCGGTAAATAAGTTCATCTCAGTATAGCTTTTCATCCGCAGACAGATCGTCAGGAAGAGAGGACCATTCAGACCCTAGAAGATATGTTGAGGGCTTGTGTTTTTTTATTTCAAGGGTAGTTGGGATGATCACTTGCCTTTGATCGAGTTTGCCTATAATAATAGTAATCACTCCAGTATTCAGATGGATCCATTTGAGGCTCTCTATGAGAGGAGATGTAGATCTCCTATTAGATGGTTTGAGGTAGGTGAGACTGCTTTGATAGGACCAAATTTGGTGTTTGATGCAATGGAGAAGGTTCGATTTATTAGGGAGAGGCTTAAGACAACCCAACGTCGTTAGAAATCTTATGCAGATGTGAGAAGAAGGATCTTGAGTTTGAAGTTGGGGATTTAATATATTTGAAAATCTAACACATGAAGGAAGTCAAGAGATTTCACAAAAAGGGGAAACTCAGTCCCCGATATGTTAGCCCTTACCGAATATTGAGTCTTTTTGGAAAGGTAGCTTATTAGCTTGAGTTTCCTATAGAATTGGCATCAGTGCATCCAGTGTTTCGTGTTTCCTTAATAAAGAAGTGACCCATTTGTTGTAGTTCCTTTCGAAAACACAGATGTTTAAGATAGTCTTTCTTACAAAGAAATCCCAGTCGAGATCCTTGATTGTCTGATTCGTAGACTAAGGAACAAAGAAGTTTCCTTGGTCAAAGTTCTTTGGCGGAATCAGTCTGTTGAGGGAGCTTCTTAGGAATTATAAGAAAATATATGTACCAAGTACCCTTATCTTTTCTCCATAAACTCGACTTAGCTTAAGGTAACAGTTCTTCTTAGATTGACTCTTTTCCATTCCTAGTCCCTGCTATATAATCATTCTCCTGTCTTTGCATGCATTCACGAATTCAGGCTCGTCATGTATCATGTTTCAAGCTCAGTCATGTAATCATGTTTTAAGTTGTGCATGTTTGATGTGTGATTTTAGTTCCCATAGTATTCTCATCTTAATTAGTCTTATTTAAGGACGAATGTTCCCAAAGGGGAGATATTGTATTACCGCGCATTATAATTAGCGTAGTTCCGCTCTTAGTTTCATACAGAAGAGGCTTAAAGCATGAAAATTTCATGAAGTGTTGGGGACTTAGGCATATTTTTTACCTCGTAACAGTGCAAATTTTTAGATTGGTCTTGCTGATCCTATTAAGAGGCCAAAAATATGCCTAAGTCAAACTGAGGAAATTAGCATAGGAATCACCTTATTTTAATTGAGGCCGAGAGAGGAAATTAAAGTTAGAAAATATTAATCAATATGATTTAAGGCTTTACACTTTATTTGATAGGTTCAAGTTAGAGATAGTGGAATT